>NW_015112654.1:365490-432053 GCF_001443285.1 Poecilia latipinna | reverse complement strand
GTTTTTTTTGGGTGTTTTTTTTTTTGTTTTGTTTTTTTTTTTTTTTTTTTTTTTTTTTTTTTTTGGGGGGGGGGGGGGGGCGGAGGTGTTTTATATGGTTAAAGAAATAAATAATAGAATATTAGTGACAATGGAAAGCTTCTGCTTATCTTTGAATTTCAAAAATGTATATAAAAACCAGTTTGGCTGGTTGATTGAAGTCAGACATGTAATAGCATTGTTGGGATACATTTCTTTGACACTTTGTGTTTTGTTTAGTTCATAGAGGAGAAAAACCGTTTTGGTGTCTACACAGTCTAAATTTCTGCCCTCGTCCTACAGATCCAGCCATACGATAAGATCGCAGCCCGGGGTCTGCCGGACAGCGTGGCCGCCAGCCTCAACAAGCTGGTGGTGGTGAAGCTGAACGGAGGTCTGGGTACCAGCATGGGGTGCAAGGGCCCCAAGAGCCTGATCAGCGTCCGCAACGAGAACACCTTCCTGGACCTGACCGTGCAGCAAATCGAGGTGCAAACTCCAAGCAACCACACCACAAACAAAGATTCCCCTCTTAATTCTGTTTCCCTAATATTTTTTGTGGTAGGCTGTCACCATGAAGTGAACATGTACAATTTAAATTGTTGCTGCAATTGGAATAAATTGTAAATGGCAGCATTTTTACTTTGCAGATCTGAAATCAAATCTGCACACCAGCTCTGTTCTGGGATCTTACTAATCTTACTCTATGTTCACACAGTACGCATTTCCAATTTTTTGCTGAACTTCAATGCTTATATATATATTTTTCATACTGAGTAATGTGTCTGTGTGAATAATGGTTTCAAGTGATCCCCCTGTGCAGAAGAAGAAAGTTGAGATTGCATTGTTTGCCAAAGTAATAAAGGATATCGCCGTTTATGGATGGATTTTATTGTTTATTCAGCAATGGGAGCCAACAGTTTTGTTACAAGATCATAACAAAATGAAGGAAGCTATAAAAAGAAAGCACAATTTATAGTGACAGGAATCGAACCTGCGACAGCTGCGTCGAGGACTAAGGCCTCCATATGTGGGTTGTGCTTAACCCCTGCGCCACCACAGCACACCCATAGCAACAGACTTTTGTGGAGCATTGACCGAAGTCTGCTTCGAGTGGTGGGATTGTGACTTTACTGACACAGACTTATTTCATAAGTTCATAATCATAATTTTCTTTCAGCCACTGATTATATCTGTTCTGGTTTCTTCTGGTTAGTAATTATAATGCATGTCATTGACATAAAAGTCGGATTAAACAATCGGACAGGTATCTGACTTTGTGACTCAAATCAGATATTTTTTGCTGTGTGAAAAAGAATACCGGGTTATGTTCAGGTTATGTCTTTCAGTTTTTATGAATGCCAAGTGCCTTCGAAAAAGGACCAGATTAAAATTGGATAAATACACATTAGCTTTAAATCCGTCCAAAAGCTGTAACTTCTAGCAGTGAGACATACTGGTTTTGTGTTTCAAGCTTGTTTTATGATGGAGAAAAAAATTTAAATGTAGCATTTCTTCATGTGGCAACCAGCTGCCAGACTTCAACTCTTTAATCAAGCTTATTTAGCTTTTAAAATAAACACTGCTGAACTGGTGAGTTACACTTCTAAGTGTTTTTCTGCTGCGGATATTGAAATGAGTTCTTTTCAGCTTTTCTCCTAACACTCTTCTGCCATCTTGCAAACATCTGCAGTCACAACACAAGTCTCCTTTGAGGCACAAAAACCAAACCAACGGGATATAGATCCTCATTTTTTTTTTTCTCGAGGAATGATGAATAAGTGCCTTGACGCTATTTCTTTTGTTGCTGCTTTCATCTGAGGTTGTTGCACAACCGTCATATCAGCAGCTCCATCAATAGATGATAAGTTTCCTTCCTGCTGTGGCTGAAACGGGATTTTCAGATATTCCTTCTTTAAGAATCCCCTTAGAGCTAAAGCCCTTTATTTTGTCAAACTGTTAGCTTCAGTAGTTTTGATAGATTCAATTAAATATGTTTAAATTTGTTGTCTGCACAACACTGGGTCATTCCTTTGAGTTCAGTAGCCTTTTTTACAGCTGAAATGGGATTAAAAGTAATTCCTCCACAATGAGCAGGCACTGGTCAAAAAATGAAAAACAGTGTTGAGAAAAACTTCAGATCTATTTCCGTACATTTATGCTAGCCCAAACTTTGCCTCCTGGATTCTTAAGATCTCTTGCAGAGTTTCGTTGTCAGTTTTGACTTCTGTGCTTCTTGTGTAATTGAATCTGCAGAGCCCAAGAGGGTCAGGCCCCCTCAGTACTTTTCTGGCAGCAGTGCATTCTCGTTCTGACATAAAAATGTCACACAACATTGCATATATATGTGTGTGTGTGTGTGTGTGTGTATATATATATATATATATATATATATATATATATGCCACAAGGATATACTAAATAAGGATGACACCACCTGCTGCAACAGGAGAAGGATCTGCAGCTCTTATTGGTTTAAACCAAAACTAATCATGTGAATAGCCAATAAAGCCTGGTGTGTTAATCAGCTGTGAGTTTCCCCTCACACCTTGAAATGTCTCTGATTTACTCTGTAAACAAGCTGAATTTAAACACAAAGTTTACCTTTTTAAAGCCCCCGATCCGAAACCTCTATCCAAAGCGTGGGATCCTTTCTTCCTGACTTCAACTAGTAATTTTTCTCCGAACCAAAAAACCAAAATCTGTGGTTTTTGTCTTTTTTCCCCATTTCATTTCTGGCAACTTGTTCATGACTTGTCAAACGTTATTTCTACTCAAGTAATTAGTAGGAATTAGTAATTAGTAGGAAGCTAACACAGAGAGGTGTGCAGAATTGTCCCCAAAAAATTCCCCTAGTTCATAGCAAAGAAAAAGGTTCAAGTGGAAACGCACTTGAACTTTATGGGGGTGGGGGGACCTTGAGAAAGTCTGAAAGCTACTGATCAAGGTCTCTTTAAAAGATCACAAGTAGATTTCAAAGGAAAACAAAAACTGAGTGAAGATTTAGATTTGTGCAGACCACTGAAGCTGAGCAAAGAGTGTCTCTTATTATCTAACATACCACAAACATCTGCACCAGGTTTTGTTCTGGAAGCATTTGCAAATTTTTCATACAAAGAAAACTTTGTAATGAATCAATTCTATTCAAAGTGAGGAGGGAAAAAAAAGTCCAAAATTAAAACCACATGTATTTGTTGATGACATTGGTTTGTTTCTGCAAGCCTTTATAAAGTCATAAGTGTGTTCCTGTTGGAAGGGAGAGGATTTGTGGAAAGAGTCCAGTACGGTGTGTGTGAGGAGTTGCTGTGTAAGGGGATCTGTTGGTGTGTCGTCTGGCAGGGAAACAGAGACGGCTGTGTGTCTGGTCAGAGAGGAGAGCACAGTTATTTAGGCCCCATCGTGTACCTCAACTTCTGCTGCAGCACTACGCCCAACGCCCGAATGAATGTTCTTTGGAAGTCATACAAACAACAATCACATCTTCCTGCTGCTTTTAGTGGGACCCCGAGCTCCGGCTTCGCCTTGATCTGCGTTGGATAAAAGTGAAGTGTCGAGATTAGATTGTACTCCACTTAGAGTAGCACTACCTTAACATATTTTTACTGTAGTGAAAACGGAAAGTAGCAGTCCAAGAAATTACTCAAGTAAAAAAGTATTTGATAAAAAAAAAAAGCTACTAAAGTATTGAGTAACTGATCAAAACATCCGTCACTTCATATTTAAAAATGACATCAAATGGACAAAATTATAAAGTTACATGTAAATTTTGGTATTTTAATTATCAAAATGGAAATAATTCATATAAATAGTATACATTCAAAATAACAAAATCAGGCAGAACAAAAGTTTTCTGAATCAATTTCTTTTGATACAAAACTTGTGAAACTTTAGCAGAAACTACAGATGTGTGCGTTTGTTGTGTCTGGTGAATTTTTGGTAAAAATAAGCTTATTCTCCTTTCAGTGAAGTTACTCTCAATGAGCAAAGTACATTTGAGCAGACATTTTGCTCAACTAAGAGCAGCGATACTTAAGAATAAAGTTAAACAAGCGAAAGTAAAAGGTACCGCATAGTAAAAATACTCCTAAAACTCGTTTTTTTTTCTTCCAAAAAGTTACTCAAGTAAATGTAACTGAGTAAAAGTAACTAGTTACCAACCACCCAACTCTGTTTCATAAAATACAGTGTAGCACTTATTGAAGGTGGTTTTACAAGAGACTCCTGGGGCTCAGCTCTCCTCTGAGCACACTGCCTCCAGTTTTCTGCCCAGGTCGGGTCAGATTACCTGCAGACTGAATCGGCCTGTTCAGAGAAGAGGAAAACGAATCCCCCGCCACCTCACACACACACACACACACACACACACACACACACACACACACACAGAGGAGCCTGGAAACAACTTCTCCTGTGAGAGAACATTTCACTTAATCACCAGGAAAGTAAAAAAAAAATATTCTTGATCAGGCACATCGGTGTTCAACATTGTATGTTATTTTGAGAATAATTTTAGAGCTAAAACCAGCTCTGACTGCAAACTTGTTCTGTTGTTCGCGGTGAGGCTAATAGGACTTCTGAAGGAGAATGGATCTGATAGTACTGGAGTTCATTAAGGACTGTAGAGTCTTGCAATCACCTGTTATGCACCTCTTTTAAACAATTAGATCTCTGCCAGAAAATGCACTGTAACTGTGTCAGTAATCAATTACAATTTAGGTAGTTTTTCTACACAACAGCCTAAAAGTCTGAATGTATATTATGTAGGAAAAGACTAGAAAAATGCAATCAGATAGGGAAAAAAAATCAAATAGGAAAAAAAAAACTAAACACCTGAACACGTTTATAAACAAAAACATACAAAATGTGAAAATGACTTCCCAATTAATTAAGGGTGGATCAGTTAAAGTGCATAAAAATGGTTTATTTTTTCCCAAGTGATATCTATATTATTGACCTAAGCCATATTCATGGCGGTGGATGGAGTAAAGGTTTTTATCCTAATGTACACCGTGAGAAAATATAAACTATAACTACGGTTATGTAATTAATACCTGTTGTTAGCTTAGTACTATTAATTTCTTATGAGTCTTATCTAATTTACTGGAAGCCTTTTCACTAAAGGACTTTCATATTTGCGGTCCACACAGATGTTTTGTCCTTTGAAACACCAGTGAATGGAAGCAGCTGAAATTCTCAATCTCTACACATGATCAGTTTCCCCTCAAAACCTGTAAGTTGCTTTTCTCAAAACGGCACATCACCGGGTGTTTCGAACAACGAGATCTGCCTCCTTTATGAATTCATCTTCACAAATGTCCAACATGTTTACTACATTAGCAGGATCTCTGGGGAAAATAAGACCACTTCCACTCATCTTCCTCGGTATTGTTGTTTCAGAACTGATGTGGCCATGCATCAGTTTGAAATGTTACTGCTGGAAAGCTCTTTTTTGCCAACCAACCAGTTAGATTTGTGTTGAAAACATGTGACACCTGTGGTCTGCTTTTCCAGACGATACTCCATCATTTATATTTGGCAGTGTGCTTTCTCTCTAATAAGGACGTGTGTCCAAAGGCTCTCCTTGTGTTTCTAAGGATTTTGGCTTCAAATAATCCTGAAAACAAAACTGATTTAAGATCACAAAACTGAGACTTAAAGTGTCCAGTTTCTAGAGACGGCCTTTAACCTCTCTGCTGTGTTTGCCTCCACGCACGCCCACTGTCAACAAACTGCAGAGCAAAGCTGTAATTCGAGCCTTTGTTTCACATATTTGCGGAACATTTTGAATTGTTTGTGCACAGAGGAGGACCACGACACTTACACAAAACTCCACAGAAAGATGAACAGTTCTCCCACTTATTACGTTTATAGACGTCGGACATGGTGAGACGCTCTTAGGTAGTCAACGCCCGTCTCTGACGGGATCAAAATCCAGCTTCTCCCATATGATTCATATCTTGCATCTGTTTCTGCCTCCATTAGTCATCTGAAGTTTCCTCCCCCAGAGATTTCAACAGATTTTTTTTTTGCTTGATTGTATTTGTAAAGTCTTTGTTGTTTAACCACAAATGAAGAAATGGCTTTGTTTTGGCATTTTGGAGTTCAGTCATACAGTGCTTTGTCAATTTGCCTTTGGGGGAAAAAACTCAAGGAGTTTAATTCATTTTCAGTTTAATTTAAATTCTGATTATTTTTTTCTTTACATACTTAACATCATACTATAAAACCAAACAGAATTTCTCAGAGATCTATGATAGAAAAATCATCAGATATACTCATAACAGAAAACACAAATGGATAAAACACTCTCTAAGAAGTATCTTCATTGTGTTCAGTTTGAACACCAGATTGTCTCTGGATTTTTGACTTTCTTAATGTACATCTAGTTATAAAGCATATGAATGAATCACAAGTTCACACTGTGAACAGCTGTGGACCGAGCACACAGCCTTGAGGGGTACCAGTACTAAGTGTGATGGAGCCAGTGATGTTTTTCCAATGCGGACTAACAGCAGTCCCAGTAAGGAAGTTCAGAAAGCAGCCTTCAGGCAAAGAAGAAGAAGAAGTTTCTCTATTAGTTTCTCTTGTTAAACGTTGAGCTAAAATCTGAGGACAGGATTCTGGGATATGATGGGTGTTGAAACTTCTGTTATTCACTGATAAGTGAAATGGTATGGATCTAATAATAGAATAGAATAGAAACGCCCTTTATTGTCACACAACGGGGAAATTCCTAGATATTGTTTTGTTGTAATATCATTTTTATCAGTCTGTACTGGGGATTTTTATGTGATGATTATGTGAAATTTTCCTTCTTTACTAGATAAATATAATAGTAACAGTAGTGTCTGTTTGTGTGTGTGTGTTTTTCTCTTTAAATCACCAATAGCACCTGAACAAGACGTACAACACTGATGTTCCACTGGTCCTCATGAACTCCTTCAACACAGATGAAGATACTAAGAAAATTCTGCAGAAGTACACACACCACCGGGTCAAGATCCACACCTTCAATCAGAGCAGGTGAGACCACAACATCTGGAAGCTGGTTAGTATTTTAAATGGCATCTTAGGAAAAGTACCGGCTCTCTCACTGTCAACCACCAGGTGATGGAAAACAGTATCATTTAGTCTGTTAAGAACCCCCCTGGGCGCTACCTGCTATCTGTGTTCATGAATACATGCCATCAGGAATAGACTGTACATGTTTTTGTAACATGTGGAAGAACCTGTTTGTGATTAATGCCACGCTGTCTCCAGTTCGTCAGCCAAGTGGAACTTTCATTTTCCAGTTGTGATTCTATTATTCATCAGCTCCGCATGCCTTAGGGAGGCTGGGTCAACGCTTTTTCTGGGGCAGCAGCAACACTAGCTGGAGGATTTAATGTCAAAGAAGCTGAGCAGTTTTAAAAGTGATTTTCAATGTGAGAACAAAGAAACGCTGAGGCCATTACGGTAATTCCTAAAAATCCAATTACAGTCATTGTTCACTGGCACATGGAGAGAAAACAATCAGCTTTAAACACCAAACACAGCCATGAGTTATTCACCCACCTTCATTATGTTTTGACTTAAGGAAAGCTCAGACATGCATTCAAAAGTCTGGCTATGTCTTTAACAGACTTTTTAAACCTTATTTCAGGAAAAAAAAAAAAAAAAAACTGGAAAAAAAGAACTGATTTACACCGAAACAATGGTTGGGTCACAATAAATAAAGACAAAATAATAATAACATTGTTAACATTATACACTGTCTTAGCATCTGATGACAGCAATACAAACAGTTAGCTTGCCTAGCAATGCAAAAACTATCACCCCATCAATCCTCACCATAACTTAGCTCTACTGTACATTTTGCTCTCTCTCGCTCTCTCCCAACCTCAGTGAACCACAGGAATGTCTAGACATGCATAAAATAAAGCTTCCTCTTAAATAGCTTCTTCCTCTGACTCCATTTTTTTTTAAATGCCTTAAATGTATACTCCCTATGTCTCTTTCTCCCACCTTAGATTGCTCTCCTGAGCTTTTGTCCTGTGTTGCCTTGTTAAGAAGCAAAAATTAATGAACATATCACTCAAAAATATATAAATCACCTGACTTTGGTCACTAGCCTAAGAGGCTTTATCAGGCTGCAGTAATCTGATCAAGTCATAGTTATAGACTTTCTGTCAATCTGTGTGATGTATATATATATATATATATATATATATATATATATATATATATATATATATATATATATATATAATTTTACTTGGGGGTGGGCGGGAGACTTGTGGCTCAGTGAGAAGAGTAGTTGTCTTAACAATTAAAGAGTTGTGAGTTTGATTCAAGTAAGCAACATGTCAGTTAAAATGACTTATTGCCATATTTTTAACTTCTCAGCCCTCAAAGAGGTCTCAGTTTCTTCTTGGACAACTGTTCCACCTTCAGGGGAAGCAGGAGGTTTAAGTGTCTGAGCTCATATCAAAACGATCATCAGAATCAGAACTTGAATTAATCCCACTTTAACAAGACCATGAGCCCACTGCGCAGTAAGTCTTTTCTCCCAAGTAGCTCATCTGCCAGTTCACATTTAGTCCAGCTCCTCGTGAGGATTGTTAATCCTTCATAAAAACGCTTTGATCTGTCTAATTCTCACATGGATGATGGTTTTTGTACCTCACCTGTCTTCTTGATAAAACCTTAAAAACAAATTTGAAAAGATTCCTCCAGGTCACACTGGGATAGTCAGTTTGAGTAAAGACAAAAGCAATATTTATAAGGATTTTATGGATAAATCCCAGTCATATCTAGGGCTGCAAAGAATGATGATTTTAGTCATCATTCCATCAATTATTCTGATCACTAATCGATTAATTGGATTTTTAAAAATGATGTTTTGTGTAGTTTTTCATTAAACCACTCAAGCTGTTTTTAGGCCGTATTAGAAATACATTAAAAGATTCAAATAAACAAATAATACAATTCCAGAAAATAAGCTAATCAGCCACTAATTAGTTTGATGATTATTTCAATCATCGATTAATCATGATTAATCAAATTAATTGTTTCGGATTAGCATCCCGTTAGTGACTACTTGACCATTTGAAGCAAAAACTGCTAAAATTAGGATCCCCTAACTGATCGTCTCATCTCTGTGCTTGTCCGTCCAGGTACCCCCGCATACACAAAGAGTCTCTCCTCCCCGTGGCTGCAAACCTGAGCATGACGGGCCAAAACGCCGACGGCTGGTATCCTCCCGGTCACGGCGACATCTACGCCAGCTTCTACAACTCCGGCCTGCTGGACAAGCTCATCGCGCAGGGAAAGGAGTACATCTTTGTGTCCAACATCGACAACCTGGGAGCCACTGTTGACCTGCACATCCTGCACCACCTGGTCAGCCAGCCCAACGGCAAGCGCTGCGAGTTTGTCATGGAGGTTACGGATAAGACGCGTGCTGACGTCAAGGTAGGCCCTGGAGGACGAGGACACTTCGACGTGAAACTCACATTGGGCTAAAATGATTAATTGATTAATCAAATGCCTTTAATCGATCACTGAAAAAATTGTCTAATAATTTAGTAATTGATTAATCGTTAACTTTAGCATACAGATTAATAAAGGCCATTTGCTGAAAGAACAACACCCTCAGATGAGTAATTAAGCCAAAACTGCACAAAAAGATTTATGCATTTTGCATTTAAGATAAAAAAAAAAAAACAACCTCCTTGTCTGTAAATCTGTTCTACCCAGAACTCCTCCAGTTGTATAGTTTTAACTTCACCTGGTTCAAATTCTGTAAAAAAAAAAAAAATTTGTAAAAAATGAATTTTAGGCACCTTTTGCTGTCCAATTATTAACTAATAAATAATCAACAAGTTAGAAGACAGAATTTTTTTCGATACAAATTAATGCTTTGCTACAAAAGTTTCAAAAGCTATACTAAAGGAATGCTATTTTGTTGCATTTGAGGCAGTAGAAATATGAATATGAATTTCTAATATTGTGTAAAAAAAACGACATAAATGGTTACATGAAAAATCTGCAGGATGTATTGATTAATCGATTAATTGTCAGTATAGCTGATAACTGAAACAATCATTAGTCACAGCTCTAATCTCATAATTTTGCCTAATAATCATTTTAAAGACAACAGATATAATGTATGAAGTAAAATTGTTGATTTTTTTTTTGTATTGTTTTTTCCCAGGGAGGCACCCTAATCCAGTATGAAGGAAAGCTCCGCCTCCTCGAGATCGCCCAGGTGCCCAAAGCTCATGTGGACGAATTCAAGTCGGTTTCAAAGTTCAAGATCTTCAATACCAACAACCTCTGGATCTCTCTGCCTGCCATCAAGAGGCTGCAGGAGCAGAACGCCATGGACATGGAGATCATTGTCAACCCCAAGGTGAGCGAGGCGGAGATGAAACAGCCTCTGCTAACTCTGCTCTGATTGGTGTCATCATGGTTTTCTTTTTGTAAACATACTAAGCAAAAATGATGGAGAATTTTCCAAATATCACCTTCAGATAAAGAGATATGTGGGTGAAAAGAGATTAGCTTTTATGCTGTTGCTCAGCAAGAAACCTCATCAGTTTCTGTTTGTCCTCATTTCTTTGCTTAAGATAAATTGAAGGTATGTGGTATGACATCCGTGTAATATTCCACGGCCTGTTCAAAGATAGCCATCGCCATTGTGACCAAGTTTGGAAAATAAACAGTTCAGGTGAAAGGCTCTTCCCTGGAAAATTCATTTAGTTTGACCTCACCCATCCTCAAAACTTGAAGGGTGCAAAAGACGCACCTCGCAAAAAATAAATGTAGAAAAAATGAATGCTTTGTTTTTTTGTTCATTTAGGATGGAAATTCTCAATTTATATTTTTTCCCAAATCACCAATGCACAACTACACATCTAGCTATGCTAATAAAAGCATCCAACAGAAGCATTTTTTAATTTATTCATGTATTTAAAGATCATTTTGGACAGATTTATTCCCACCCTTATCTTGGTATATGCCTTGTTGCCTAGAAACAGTGAGGCCGCTAAATAAAACCTGATGGAAATAAAGATTGAAATCTTGTTGAGCTTTTTTAAAACTTTAGTCCTTTTAATGAATTAAATTAATGTATTGATCAAATAAATACATTTTCTTCACAAAAGTAAGATTACAGGACATGTCTATGCAAATAACAAAATCCAGTTTACGTTTTTAATTTTTGTACCCCCAGATTTTACTCAGCTTATATTTAAAACTGTTCTCCTTTCCCGAACATGCATGTTTAAGTAAAGGAAAGTGTTTGTAGGTCTTCATAAGTCACTAAGCTTGCACATGTATGCAGTCAGAACAATATTTTAAAATGTTTAAGGCAACTGGAACTGTGACAAACGACACAAATCCCTTTTTTTCTTTCTCATAAAGAAGATGGTGAGGAAGGCAGAGGTGGACAGAGTAGCCAGAAATTGTACTCAAGTAGCGATACTTCATAATATTGTTACTCAAGTAGAAGAACAGTGTACAGTGTAGTAACCCTACTCCTAAATTCAGAAGTTGTTGCAATTCTAACAGAAAATTCCTATTTCTTTCTTTTTGGAAATACCTGCTTATTTCTGCTGTGAGTTTAAACTGTGCAAACAGAAAGTCCAACTTTAAAGCTGGGTTTTAGTTTGGCTGCTGCCTTGGAGCTAGATTAAACCTTCGCTCCCTCGCCCATCCTTCACTGAGCAGACAACCACTTCAGGATATAACAGTAATAAATTCACACTGAAGCCCTGCTTCGCTGTTGATTGCTGCTGCCTCTGCCCGAGCAGAATATACAGATGTAATCCTCATTACGCGACGGAGCTCGCGCTGTGATAAAGTTGTGTGTTATGTAAGAGGCAATAAGTGAGCGGGAGCTTTTTGGCTCCCCCAGAGCCAGACAACTCGGTTTCTGGTGCCGCCATCATGCATGGTAAAATCAGGCGCAGGTTTGATGCTCAAGGACCTGAAATTGTGGATGTTGTGTAAGAGGCCTCTCATCGGCGTCTGCCCGAGTCTCCTGTTGTTACATTTGTATGTGTTACATCACAGAAGCCTTTCACAGGGTAATTTTAGCTCATTATGAACCCCTCTGCAGCTGGAAGTTGCTTCACTTTTTAAACTCCAACCTCGTCAGCGGCTCGGTGCTTTCATCAGGTCTAGATGAGGCGGGCAGAAATATCTGCTCATGTTTCCGTCTGAGGTCTCAGGAAGCAATTTCTTAATGCATTTACAGCAGGCAGGGTGTCCATGCAGCCTGAAAAAAGACTTCAATTCATGCATCTAAAATGAAGGCCTTAAAATTTCTTAGATTCCTTGAAAAACAATTAATCTAAGAAGTGTTTTTCAATTAATTAGTCATTATTTAGTGTTGCCTAATGTTGCCATGCTGTAGAGTACATTACATATTTATCTTCTTTGGAAAGCACACCCTGAACAGTAGACTGGACTTTGGCACGCAGTTAGTTCTACTTAGTGGTTATATGCTAATCCTCTGCACACAAAAGGTCATTGGAGTATGATCCAAAAGTGTGTGCGTGTGCGTGTGCGTGTGTGTGTGTGTGTTGGTTCAGGTGTGCAGCTATTGCAACAGATCTACTGATAGTTGAAAACCTGGAAGGTACATTTGTGCTCCGATCTAAAATTCAATAAAACTTACTAAAACTGTCACGTAGATTAACTAGTAGGTTCCTAGTTTCAGTTCAAACACAGTAAGTGACTGATAGAAGCTTAAACACAAGTAACTCTTAACAGCTCCAGGATGGGAGCTAACTGTAACCGTGGTGACGAGGTCCAGTGGGGAAAAAAACGACAAGTTAAAAACACATTCAATTTATTTCAGTCACTTCATTTCTCCCTCTCCCCGTCACCCTCAGACGCTCGACGGAGGGCTGAACGTCGTCCAGCTGGAGACGGCGGTTGGCGCGGCGATCAAATGCTTCGACAACGCGATGGGAATAAACGTCCCCCGCAGCCGCTTCCTCCCTGTCAAAACCACGTCGGACCTGCTGCTGGTCATGTCCAACCTGTACAGCCTGGAGGCCGGCTCCCTCACCATGAGCCCCAAGAGAGAGTTCCCCACCACGCCGCACGTCAAGCTGGGCAGCTCCTTCACCAAGGTGGGACCTGGGAGCACGGCTGGCGTCGGTCATGTGACATGTTCACACCGTTAAATATTTGATATTGCGCTTTTTAGCTGTTTTATTGGAACCTCTGCACTGTGCTGGTTAATCATTCTTACATCATAAATATGATACTTACGGGTCAATAAGTGATGTGACCCACTGCCTGATAAAGACGAGGCCCAGATAAAGTAAGCCTGTTGTTGTGTTTAGGTTCAGGAGTACCTGACCCGCTTTGAGAGCATCCCCGACATGCTGGAGCTGGACCACCTGACCGTCTCTGGAGACGTCACGTTTGGGAAAAACGTGTCGCTGAAGGTAAATCCTGCGAGGGTCAAAAATGTTTCACACGTGAGTCGACGGCTTCGAACTCGAAGACTCGAATTTTTGTGGATTTTATTTTAGGTGTATAAAGTAGAGGAGGTGCCAGTGCAACGATTGCATATATTTTTAAGCTGATCACCGATTTTTAAAAAGCCTGACCCGCCAATTCTATTTTGGCCAATCTCTGATAAAATTTGCCAAATATATCAAGAAAGTTGCTAGGTTGCCAACAGTTGTGTGATTGTTGTTAGGTGTGACTGGCGGGCGGGTCACACCTAACCCCTCAGAATAGCTGAGTCGCAGCTATTATAGTTTTGCAAATGTTTCCCTGACCTCCCGCCTGCTCCTTAAGGAGCCTGGAACTCATCATCGCTGTCTTCCTCGCCGATTAAGCCTGTTGATCGGCGGGCTTCCAAGATTAAGGAAATCGGTGCAGATTTATTGGCTGGACGATTTTTCGGTGCAGCCGAAAAGCAGGGAAATACCAATGCATGACACACTTTTCAGATTTTAACTTGTGAAAGATTTTCTACTTTATTTTGATGAATCACATAAAATCCTAAGTAATAAAAAAAGTTTGTGTCAAAAAAGTCTGCAAAAGTTAAAATAGTTTGAAAATATTCAAGCCACTTCATCTACTTATGTCTACATATTTGTGTTCATTCAAATAATATGATTCAGAGAAGCTAGAAATTCCTCTCTCATTCTAACTGCTGGAACCGGTTCTGCCGTCTATCTTTGAGTCGCAGCTATTCTAGTTTTGCAAATGTTTCCATGACCTCTTGCCTGCTCCTTAAGGAGCCTGGAACTCATCATCGCTGTCTTCCTCGTCTTCCCAGGGCACCGTCATCATCATTGCCAACCACGGCGATCGGATCGATATTCCGGCCGGCTCCATGCTGGAAAACAAAATAGTGTCCGGCAACCTCAGAATCCTGGATCACTGAGGCCTTTTCCCAGCCGTGTCGCCGCCCCCTTCACTGTGCAGCCCTGATCATGTGACGTGTCCTCAACCCGCTTGACCTGTTTAGCCACTAAGAAACACAGAGGATTTCTCTTCTCTGGAGGTTGAAACTGGGCTCTTCTGCCCTCTGCTGGCTGAATAATATATAACCATTAGGAAGTGTTAATAAATTAGTCCTAACTGCGACCTTAATAAGCCTGATTTATAGATTAACAAAAACACCTAACTAATGCAACTTAAAAAAAAAATGGATTACATTTTTTAATCTGTAGCTACGAGATTCAATGATGGCACTAAAAATATTAAATATTAAGTGATATTGGCTCTTAGCAGTGGCGATGCAGAACTAATGCAGAAGTCAGGACAGCTTAAATATGGAGACGTTTTAAAAATTAATCACAAGAAACGCAACGCATCCACGGCTCAATGAAACTCGTTTTGTGGGATTCAAGAACACGCACTTAAATGCAACATGCCAAAACTTTCATAATTCAAGTTCAGTCACATCTCAGAGTTTACATGTTTTACCTGGGATGATAGAATTTTATGTAATCTTGTTGAAAATGTAACACTCGCGTGCTGAAAAATAACCTAAACCCAGATTGAGTTTGGTAAAAATTTTGAAAATAAGTGAATTTTTACTGTTTACGAAAAATCCACCGTTTTGAAATCAGATCGATCTTTATGGACCAGAGGTTTTGAAGGAATTCAGGAATGTTTACTTCACCCGTTGCAGAAACGTTAAAAAGTTTCAGACACAGTGTCAAAAGAAGCTAAAAGAATGTGTAAAGCCGAGTTGAAGAGCAAGTCGTGATTCTTCACTGTATTCATTTCACCCATGCAGGTTCTCATTCAGCTTCATTGAAATGCAAAATCTATAATCAGAGCAGCTTTCAATCTAACAAAGGTACATTTTTGAGAGTGTGGAGCCACCAAATAACCCTGAGGTGATAAAGTTGTGCTGGCCGATAAGTTGATTGTCTCTGAAAACCATGAAAACTGTGAGAGACCTTTCTCCTTAAGGTCAATCCATTGCAGACGTTCAGTTTCCAACAGAACTGTCTCGAATTGAAGCTTATGCCATGTTTTCATGTTCTTACAGCAGAAAACCTGACAGGACCAACATTCAGGCATGTTGTAGCTTTATGTGTTTGTAGAAACGTGTGTCAGTTTCAGTGGAAAGCCATTACTTTACCCCTATGAGATTAAACAAAAGGCATTCTTTGTGTTTGATTGTAGCATGTCATGTCGTCTGAAGCCTCTTCGTCCATCCAACTCATCCAGTGCTGTTTCTGTATGTGCAGTATTTCCTGTTGCTTTGGTTTACACACAAAATAGTTTTTTTTATTCATTTTCAAACCATGTACACCAAGTTCTTTCACTTTTTTTGCGTGGTAATACTTGACACGGGTTTGGCTGGTGCATACAAGGAGCAATAAGTGTTGATCTGTGACAGCAACAACGTTCCCAGCCCAGTTCTGCCTCCTCAGAGCTGAATAAAGTGCAATATGAAGTACCGAACACGCAGTCTGTGGTCTGTTCATCTAGAATCCTCGTTTTTTTCTTAACAGGGATGTAGTTCAAAGGAAAGTGGGAATGTTAAGGATTTCAGCTTTAAATTAATGTTCAGAAACAGGTTTAAGTTAAATTTAAGAAGTAAAAAATTGGGGTGTTCGCACAACCTTAAAAAGTCTTAAATTCATATGTCTAAAGTTATGGCCTTAAAATGTCTTTTATCCATTGAAGAACAAGTTGGCCTTAGTTACGTTAATCACAAGTCTTAAGTTTTGTTGTGGTGGGATTCTAATCTCATATATTCTATGTAGTTTTCATTTTTCTTGTGGGACTTTACTGTTACGCAAAACTTTGGTAGCTAGCTAAGAAGGGTAAAACTAGATAACTTTTTCCACAGATAAGTGCAGATTTTTTGTCATTTGCCTGGATGGTGTTTGTCTTAGCCAGTGGCTCACTTCTCGTTCATAATGGCCTTACAAAGTCTTAAAACTTGGTGAAAACTTCAGAAATCCTGAAAAGTTGTTTTGACCAAAAATGTGTTTTTTTTTTGTTTTTTTTTTTACAGAAATGTTTTGTCTAGATGCTTTTCAGATCATCAAACAAACGATATAACCTGACCAAATACAAAACATATCCAAACCAAACTACCCTGATTATTTCTGCATTATGTGTTTTTGATAACTGGTAATGGGTTGTGTTGCTAAGGAGAGATTTCGGGCCACACTCAATTGAGCAGAGGGTTTAAAGACAAGTGCAGACTTTGAGTAGGCCACTTTAAAAAAACCCTATTTTGTTTATTGTTTGTTTGAGCCAGTAAGACGCAGGTTTGCCAGTGAGCTTATAGATAAGCCAACTTTCTATAAAGTTGGCTTATCTATAAGCCAACTTATGGCTTATAGATAAGCCATAAGTTATCTATGACTTTGCTTTAGGTCATAAAGCAAAGTCTAGAAGCAGCTGGAAAGCGTCACTAGCCACCATCATATTTGCATGATAAACTTTTTTTTTTACTCTGAAATTCTGTTAGTTTTACTAGACATTATTACGTAAAGTTCCACTTTTTCCTCTTTTTTTCATCTCTAGAGAATTTTTGGGACACATGAAATAGACCTTTGTGTTCTTTTTGGTCTTATAAATCTTCCATGGATGCTATTTTTGCTCTGTCTCTTTCCGTATGGTTGAATCATCAGCTCCATTCATTATAAAAAAAGAAAAATATCACCAAGTGGTGGAAGTAGAACCAACTCCCCCATCGTTGGCTGGCATCCAAGTGAAACTCAACACAACTAAATGTCACTTTTACACTTTATTGTTTAAAGTTGATACAAAAAAGTGTTTGCTGGAAACATTCTTTGATTTTGCCTTTTACAAGCACAAAGACAGGAGGAGAGGTAAGTAAAAGATGGAGGGATGAACTGGTGTTTGAGTCAAAACAGGGCTGAGAGAACAGAAGACAGACAGAGGGAAGCCCTTTATTCACACAGAGTCCATGAAACAAGACCAAACAAGACTGAGTGAAGGAGAGGACAGAAGCTTCGTCTTTTTTTTCTTCCTTTTTTTAAGGTGATGTATCCTCAGATGGCTGTAGCATAGGGTGTGCAAGAGTGTGCACGGGTCATCGGTTTCTCCCTGAGGTGAGTTAGTGTGTCGCGGTCTGAGGATACGAGGAGAGCTACTGCGTGGACAGAAACTGAACACATACAATCAACCCGTTAAATTACAATCTCTCTCTTTCTTGCATACAAACACAGAACGACCGATTACCTGCGAGGGTTCGGACTTCGCGAGGACCTGAAGGATGGAAGAGACGCTTCAGTTTTGTCTACAGCTTCAGTGTCTCGCTAATGTAGGTCGCACCAACGCGTGCGAGGCAGTAGGAGTTTGGGAGAATCTGTGCTTTTATTTTTATAATAAAAGAAAAAGTGACATCAGGACTGCCTCAGTTAAATCTATTCCCAGTTTCTCAGGTAGGAGGGTGGATGCATAGTTCAACTAGAAAATTTCTGGTGAGCAGTGGGAATTTTATTAAGGTACAGCAAGTTAAGGTTCAAAAAATTTTCATCAACTCATTCCTTTAATGTAATGTCTTTTAATGATTTACTTGAGAAAGTATCAGTCTGCTGGATGGGGGAAATCTATCACATTTCTACCTTGCTCATAAGAAAGAAAGTCAGATGTTGTGGATCTACTAACGGTTGCACAAAAGCTAGTCATGGTGTTAAAATCCTCCCGCTGTCTTAAGAGATGGGGATAATTTGGACGTCACGAGTTTTTTACTCTGTGCGTGGTCCAGGTGTCTTTGTGTGTGGTTTCGGGAATTGACGGTCTGACGGGACAACCCCCTGCTTCCCCGCTGTCTGACTGTCACATTTGCCCCGTTTCTCCTGAGTCTCGTGCTTAAACCACAGGAGAGTTAACCTAAAAAAGTGCCACCCATCTTAAGGACATTTTAAAAGTAGAAGTGGCATACAGAAAACAGCATGTCCGTAAAGCAGCAGACTTCAGGCTAGTTTCTAAAAGCAACCAGCTTGACAAATTAAACTAATATCAATCTTGCTATTCATGTGTTACTATATAAAGAATAATACAGTCTAACTGTCTATGCAGAAAACATAAAAATGGCTACTCTATTTACTTGTGTTTATTCTTCATTCTCCTTTAAATCTAAGTTTCATACATTAAATAATACTGTACATTGATGTACAAATCAATATGTTATTTTATCAGCAGTATGAGTAATGTTTGCTTTTGTGGCGTATATATAAAAAAACCTATTCTTTTTGTAAAAATTTTGGGGAAATTCCATAACACTTTTGCTTTTTTTTACTAAATCATATTATATGTGGAGTATCTCATATCGTCTTGATCTAAAAAAAAATAAAAATGCATTGATGTTCTCATTAAACATTTACGAGAACCATTTCAGTGAAAAGAAAAGAACAGGCAGCCCTGATAATCTGTGCCTCATAGAAAATCACACGAAGATGATGCCTGAAAAGCACAAATTGTCACAAAGACCTGTGGGAAAAAAAATCAACGCACGTCTCCACCTGTGGCAGCTGCGGCTCACGAATCAGATGAGTCAAATCCTTTGTGCTGTGATGATTATTCAATCAAAGTAGAAATGTGCCGATCAATTAGCCAGAGATCAGAATTGGAAGATTTTTCTCTGATCGATGGTCAGTAGTTCAAACAGAGAAAAATTACTTTTCCTCTTTTTCCAAGTGTTTTAAAATTAAGAAGCCATTTTAGTCTATAAATGTATCAGCTACAAAGAAGAACTTGATGCACTTTTTGAGTTTACAATCAATCCGCTAAACACTGCACTTTAATACATATGTAGGAACAATCTGGTAATTTTCTGTTGGCCACAATTAAACAATATGTGGTACTTTTTTTTTTCTTTTCTAAAAATACAGCTTGTCAAAACTGGAATAGGCAGATCAGACTTGGTATCAACCAGCATACGTCTGATTGGTGCATCTCTGAACCAAATGTAGGAGAAAATGACTCTAAATTGCCTCAGTTTGATTCATCACAATGGCAAGCCCCATATTAGGTGTGTGTGTGTGTGTGTGTGTGTGTGTGTGTGTGTGTGTGTGTGTGTGTGTGTGTGTGTGTGTGTGTGTGTGTGTGTGTGTGTGTTTGAAAAGCCACCAGCAGGGGGCACTGTTACTCTTGGAGGCACCAAGAAGCAATTTGAGATCCTGGCGGTTTCTGACTATACTGGTTGGTATCTGACACAGACCTTCACTAACGTCACAGCAGCCACGCAGACTGAATTAAGACGCTATCCACATCTGTTAAACATCAGTACCACGAGTTCCTGTCTGGGAGCTCCTCTATGTTTAAAATAAAATAAGAACAAACAACAGTTCAGCTTAGAGTGCGAGTCCACGGCTACATAATTGCGTTTTGTTTTTATGGCTAACAGGTGATCGGGACGAAGTCACTCGTTAAAGGGAGGGCGGCGGCCGAGCAGGCATCGAAAAACATGCCTCCGTTTAATGCTTGAGGAGGTTTCTATTGCTCTGCAAGTGAAACGTCTGAGAAGGTAACCGATGAGAGCGAACACTAGGACACAAGGTGTATAAATACATTGAATGGCTTCGACAGGTGAATATGGACAAAGAGAGAGAGTGAGAGAGAGAGAGTGAGAGAGAGAAAGAGAGAGAGAGAATACACAGAACGAAACTCCTGGAACTCCAAAAACTTCATGTGTGTTTAACAAATACGCTGGATTTTCAAAGAAAATTACTTATGGATGAGGGATAAAGGTTGAAGCAACATCCTGGGTCATAAATAAACACATTTCTTTAAATAGGCTCTGAGAGATGTACACGTGTATTGCAACAAATACATGAATAAAAACCACTAACGGCGTGTCAGTACGTCAGATAAATACTGTTGAAAGTTCTCCCCGTGACACAAAGTTTTACCCAGCAGTGTTCTTTGTTTGTTTTTGTTTTTTTGTGTCTCTGGTTTCATGAAAATATAGAAATCTGTTTGTCATTCATGAAAAAAGCAATACAAAGGTCACTTAAAAAGGAGTCAGAGGCAAAAGGTCCAGAGAGAAAAAAATCAGTAGGGAACTCTCGTCCCATCTGGATCCTCTGAAGCATGCCGAGGAGTTTCCCCCGCCGCTAGTCGAGGGGTCCCTGGAAGATGAGTCTGATGTAGCCCTGCTCACCGCTCAGCTGCTGGGCGCAGAAGGGACAGGCGGCGTGGAAGGTGTGGGTGCCGTGTGGGAGCGGGATCTGGCTCCAGAAGGTTGCCGTTTTCTCCGAGCAGACGTGTCCGCAGGGGCTGAAGGTGTGTGTGGGCGGAGCGGCATCGACATAGAAGCCCGCCTCGCAGCCCAGCCACAGCGGCACGTAGGGGCCCTTCGCCCGGCACATGGGGCACTCCCGCAGCCGGCCCTCTCGGCCCTCCCTCTCCTCACGGTGGTTCCCCCAGTTGTGGTAGCCGTGCACGTGGCCACACTGCAGGTATACCCAGGGCTGCTTCTCGTCGGGCGTGTCCTTGCGGCGCATGGAGGGGAAGGCCAGTGTGTTGAATCCCACGGGGCACTGAGGGCGGGCCGCGTTGATCTCCTGCCGCAGCGCCTCCAGGTGTTTGAGGGTGGGAGTGCGGGACAGGCCCTCAGCTGTGCGCCACAGCAGGGTGGCGCCGCAGAGGTCGATGAGCGAGCCGTCAACGAGCTCCTGGGTCTCGGTCTCCACCTGGAACACAACATGACAGCAGGTCATACTGGGCTCGACACACAGGGGTGAACCCAACACAAGGGACACTACAGCAACTGAAGTTGAACATTTTTCAATTTTCTTAAGCTGTGTTGCTTGCCTCATCTTCGTGTACAAGCTTGAAATTTCACATGCATGAATTTCGCCAGTCGCTGGAGGTCGATAAACATATGTCGCATCATTGCACAAGTTCCATAGGAAATGAAAGGAGAGGGAGTAACGTCGCCGTTTCTGTGCCCTGTACATGGAGATTATCCTGCTTCACCTTGAAACACAACATCAGACCTCCAGAAAGGTAAAGATAGAGCCAACTGACACATGATGATTGTCTGATGTGCGTCCCAGTAACATATTTGCTGTTATGTTTGATTAGCTCATATTTTTCAGTAACTAAGTTTAAAGACCCACACCAGCAGTTTACATGCCTCCCCAAATTGTTAAAGACCCGAAATATTCCACTTGGATTACATGCAGCTGGGACTCTATGTCTCTCCATTCTTCCTCCTCTGGGACCTCAATTGCCAAACAAAATGTACTTAAGTCTAAAAATAGGACTTACAGAGTAAAAGTCAACTCTTTGTTTTCTTCTTACCCCAAGAAATTTTTTTTTACACAGTCTCTGGTTTTGGAGTGGCATTAAATGAGTCAGTTGTAGTCCATCTGCATATGGTCAGTCTTGAGGATCCGACTTGAACTGCAGTCCATAACTTAAGTATCCCTTAAACACTTGATCAGACTTTGGTTTCCAATGCTATCAAGAAATGCAGTTCTCTTGTATTTTCTATCGTTATGTTTCTCTTCGCCTCAACTTTCCATTAGTGTGCTTGACACATACCAAAGCACAGTAAGCGGGGACACTTGGAGTGTGTACATTATCATATCTAGCAAACGTCCAGCCAACGCTCAAGCCAATGTTCGCTGAAAGTCCGCAGACAACATCTGCCGGACATTTATGGTATTCAGCGACTGCATCCGTCAAAGGCCGGATTTGTCTGAATTTACACTTGCTCACTTTGTGACTGAGTCCTGCTACAAGTCTGTGTACCCGGACCTACGTGGACTAGGTTCTTTGAAGGAGACCAAACACAACTTTAATGGTGTTTTATTTTGAGTCAAAATAAAATCTCGTCCGCCAAATCTCGTCTGTTGTCATAAGTGTACAATGGTAGTTCAGTCTGAACAGCCAGGTTTTTGTGGTGTGTCCTATTGTATATAAATGTATATATTCATCAGTGTGTCCAATCATTATGTAGGCCATGACTAAATATCCCCTCCGGTTTTTTGGCCTTACAAAATATTCCAATATTCTGAGAAGTTGAATTTTGGCTTTTCAGCTATAATCTAGCTGAAAACCCAAATCTAAACACTTGATTTACTCTATGTGTGATAAATCCAAATAAATGTTTTTCTTAATTAGACTTAAGTTACTGAAATAAATAGACTTTGCTATGATATTATCGCTTGATAATCCTCAAAATATATATTTTTTCCTCATTTGTTATTTAACTATACATTCTTATTCAGATTTAAACAGAAATCAGAAATAATTAGTATTTTATATCATTTTCAGCTTGTAGAAGAAAATCTGGTTTCTCATCATCAAAAGCTGGTGAACTTTGGTTTAAAAAGCTGTCAGATCTGTTATTTCTGCAGTACCGCTGTGAGTGCAGCAGGTGGCAGTGTAACAAAGCCGTCCCTAAGACTACAGACACGTGGGCCTGTCAGAGGTGCAGGAAAAGTGACAGCTGGAGGGAAGCTGAGGAAGCTGAAGTCCATGCTGCTGGATGATGAAGTGGACAGCTGCTGGAAACGTCTAGATGAACTCAATGTTGAGGGACAACTCAGTCAGGACTTATGAGATCAGACGGAGCGGGAAATTCCATGTTTAGATAACCGGAGTACACGAGGAGTGCAAAAACGTAAAATGGAGGTGGGAAAAAAAAGAAGGGAGACAGAGCTAAGACGAGGAAGTACTTCCAGGTGTTTGTGTTGAGGTTACTATGTGTCTCATATTGGCCAGGGAAGAGCGTGGAGTCTTCATTACAAACACATAGGCGTTTGTACAGAAAAACTTTTAAGCTTCTACTGTTGAAAATGACCCAACTCATGGAACAGAAGGTCACGCCTTTTAATTTGTTCACCTACAAACCACATCAAAACAACGGCAGATTGAAAAACTGCTTCAGTGAGACCAAATGCCCAGATGTGTGATCTATGTAAACCTGAGCTTTTCCCCATTTAATTCTCATACATTTGATCAAATTAGACTAAAGCAGATCATTTACCAGCTGTTTCCACCGACGCAATTTGACATTTTGAAAATAAACACGTTTAATGAGAACACAGCAATTAACCAACTAGTATTTTGGATAAAAAGTTTTGAGGCTAGGATGAGTTGTTTTTTTTTTGGCTGTATTGAAGTTGTTGTTTTATTGTTTGTTTGTTTTTTTAGCACCACCTGAGTCTCGTGATCAACAACAGGATGTTGCCACTGGTGCAAACCACAAAGAAGAAGAGGACAGGAAGTAGTTGGAGGAGGAATATTTTTTCATTATCATGTGAACAAACTTATTCAAATGTGATTTTAATTGCACTTATTTGGAAACACCAATTGTAATTTTTTTTTTTTTTTTACATTTTTACATTACATTTACATTAGCGGAATATAGACGAAATATAGACATTTGTAATGGAAAGCATTTTATTGTGCATTTGTCTGATACAGCGGATATGAAAGTTCCATTATGCAGATGATGCAGTGATGTTTTTGTGATGCAGACAATGGAAGATAAAATAAAAATACAAAGATATTTTTTTCCATCAATAACATTCAGAATTACAAAAAAACCTTCAGAGATGTTGTGCCTGTAGTCTGAGAACAAGTGAACTGTGAAACAGGGAGTGGTGGATGTAATTGGAGATGGGGGAGCTGTTAATTTGAGAACTGGTGGGACACAAGCTAGACATTAATAAGTTGATATTGTAGAGGAGGGAATGAAACAACCTAATTAAGACCACCGGCGTCTTGAGTGTAGTCAGATAAGTGAGTCATGGCTGTGAAGATGAGCGGCTGTGATTGGCCGAGAGACAGCTGGAGGATCCCTTGCAAGATTGTGTTACTCACAGTTTTATCTGGCAGACTGTTGCCTGGGAGATGGCATCCAGATAACCTTCTGATGGCGTAAAGGTTTGACGGGGCACGGCCAGGTATAAGTGTATGATAAGCAAAGTGTAAGGGCTTTTCTGGGTTAATCTGAATTTTCTGCAGATGAGCTAGTCGTTTACCTCTAAGATCTCTCACAGCAATATTTTTAAACCACTGCAGGCAACAGTTTTAAGTTGAAAACTTTCTAACAACGGAAACACGAAGAGACCAAAGACAGAAAAATACTTCCCATCACGGTCGCACTAAGTTTATATGAATGATCTCACCATTTTGCCCCGCTGCTGCGCTGAGCGGGTCTCTCGCAGGGTGAAGACGTTCCCACAGACCGAGATCTCCCTCCATACTCCCGGTTTGGAGTCCTGCATGAAGCCGTTGCGAGGGTGCATCACCAGGACGCCGTTAGTGGTCAACCCGTCCATCTGTCCGTCGGATGTCTTCCACTTCGCAGCTTTCTCCTGTTGTGAAAATTGATGTAAAAAAAAATCATTCGTTATCCAGCCTGGAACGCCAGATTTTCACACCAGGGAGGAGCTATTTAAATAAAGATCTAAAAATGTTTTATGTAAGGAGTCGCGTTGTGTTTTTCTGACTTCCGTGTGGGGATGAGACGGCGCTTACCCCTAGGAATATGTTCTTTGAGGAGTCGAAGCCCGCGGCGTAGATGCGAGCTGTGTAAGGCGGCGTGCGCTGGCACATGATGCGGCATGCGAAGCGGGAGATGGTGCTCTGGACCGACTGAGTGTCCGAGTTGCTCTGGCTGCCGGCCACTGTGTCCGTCACCACGAAGTCTATCGGACTCTCTGTTGATCGGCCGATCTGGCGACGGGTAGAAAAAACTGAGTACATCTTTGAGGCAAATGTGTTCAGCTTTTCCTATAGCTTTGGAGAAGCTGAGAATAACAAAGGCAGAGTGTAAGAAAACCACAATGTTTGTAGAGGTAAAAATGAGCTGGTGTAGGAAAGTACAAAAAAAAAAAAAAGGCATGTACTTTGTTTGATTTTGTTGTATTTCTAAGAGCAGGATAACATTGACTTTGTGCTGTGCTAACAGGCACTTTGTTGCCCCTGACAGCGACCTGCATCATCACTGAACCAAAATAACACGGCAACAGACTCCCACAGTGTTATTGCTACCCATGCAAAGAGTAGGGTAATTTTAGAAAATGCTGTGAATATATTTTATACCGCGCCCCCTCCAAGTCTGAATATGTTTTGCATGTTTCACATCAAAAATGCTCACCTTTTGCTCCAACAAAGCTGGAAAAGGAGGAGGAGGAGCAGTAGCCTTGCTCTCTGTTAGGCTACACTATCTCTCCACAACAGAGCCTGTCGCGAATGCTAAGGCTAGTTAGCTTGGCCACCATGTCCTACCTCCAGCTGGACAGGTCTGACTGAACTTTGCCGCATTTGCTTTCAGACTCCACTGTTCTTTATGACGTAAATGTTATCTCATCTCAGTCTTTAACACCGTGTGTGAAAACCTCTGCACAAACCAGCTTTGTTAAATAGATCCCAATTAACTGCTGCGTGTAAATGAAGCAGAGAGGTGGAAAAAAACAAAGGAAAAAAACATAAAGTTTGTAAACTGGCTGTGAAACTCCAGGCTCAGTGATAAAATCTGGGCTGTTTTACCTGGAACATATCAGTATTGCTGTCATGAGTGTACTCCACCACCACCGTCTGGGCTCGGGACAGAGTGTAAGAGATGCTGTGCTGGTCTTTGTTGCTTATGGCCTGATGGGACACAAGGAAGGGATGATGGATGACAACAGAGGCAGAGAATGGAGAGAAGAAGACAAGAATAACTGCAGATGCTGTCACAATAACTCATTAGAAGACTTGAACATGTTTTGATAGAAAAAGAGCTCAGTTTCCAGAGAACAACAGATGTCAGAAGTGCCGTCACGAACTGGAGCAGACCCTAGACCACCCACACAACTAAAGAGGTCAACGACTCTTCCAGATTCTTTGAGATACTGCACACAACAAACCTTTAGTTTTGCTGAAGTGAGAGTGTAGAAGTGTGTCCACAGTCGGCACACTGCTTACAGATGTTAAACCATAATTTTTTTTTTTTTTAAAAAACCCCTGAAAGATGTCCCTCAGTCCCTCATTTATTTCCTTTCTCTGACCATTTAACAGATTCGGAGGATTTCCGATGATGTGCTTCCCAGGATTTTGCAGGAAAATGCTTCGTTACCTTCCACTGAACCGCTCACTTATTTCCCTAATAAAACCTTCAACGTGTTCCAGTTAAACGCCACGTTAAAATGCCCTCCTCCTTCCACCGGCCTGTATTTGCCGTCACAGTGAGCTTCTCTGTGTTCCCGTCTTTTAAAACTCACAAAGCAAACATGTGGTGGAGAGTCCAGCCCTGGAGAACTTTGTGTGTTTTTGAGCAGCTTAAAGCAAAAACAGTTTTAAGCTGCTGTCTCTCTCCGAGGAGCCACTCTTTCTTCCTCTTAAAGTGGTGTTCAGGCTTTCTGAAGGTCTTCCAAAGTTTTTCTTTGAACTTTCCTGCCCACACATTTCAAACTCAGCACCTGGCAATGAAAGTCGATGCTGAAGAACAAAGAAATTGGACAGATGGCAAACAAAAGGAGAAATGTCAAGGATATATTTCTACTGTATCTACAGCAGATTAAACTGGGGAAAAAAAACTATTTCAGCATTTATTTATTTGGGATTAACCTAACCTCGTTTCTTCTGTCAAGCAGTTATCTTTGGCATTTCCTATATAGATCATAGAACTGACAACAAATTACATCTTTGTCAACTTCTTGAAACAAACAGCCAGTTAAAACAAGTTATTATCTAAGGCAATGGTCTCCTATCAATAGAGCACTTGTTTAGTTGTTGAGTTTTAGAAGCTTTTTATGGTTAAAAGATTCCCAGATCACATTTAGACATCCATTTGTGGAATCAAATTGCCAATGGTTTTATCGACAAATGTAGCTCAGTTAATATTCTACTCTTCTTTTTTTATGCCGTAGGAGGCTGGGCGGTTCCTTACCAGGCACTAACCAGAAGCCAGTCTCCTGGGTCTTGCTCAGATATAGGTAACCGAATCCCTCAATCTTGTATTTCTGAAAAAAATCCACTGAATCGCACTTAGTCTGACCTCTCACCCAGAACCAGTTTGCCATGGGAGACCCTACCAGGGGCAAAAACTGCCCCGGACAACATAGCTTCTGGGGTCATCGAGGCACTCAAACCCCTCCACCACGGTAAGGTGGCGATTCAAGGAGAGGACTGTCACATTTAGAAGTGAGCTCAATCCGTTTGTGTCCTGGACAGGAAACAGTGACTTAGATGCTCAGCCAGTGTTGAAAGGCGCTCAAGAGGCTTTGGGGCAGATGGGTAAATATCTAACGGCTATCTTAGGTACACCTCAGAGTTTCTCCCTGTAGGAGAGCTGGGAAGAGGCAGGTCAAGAGAGCTCTTCAGAAGGTATTGCTTCAACGATGGAGGAACCTGTTGGTTGGGCTGATAGTTACATGACTGGATGGACATGGTCAGTGTCTGGACAGAAAAAGAGCAAAGGAGCAGCTGAAGACCAAAGAAAAGCTTCCAAAGAGATTCAAACCAGTTTTGAAATCTCTTTCCTTTAGAAAAGGAGCCAAAAGGAATCAGGACCCACTGACAGAAAAACATGAAAGACATAAGGTGACGATGAAAACATCAGTAAAAAGATCTAAAAAAAATACTAACCCTGAATAAAAATCATTAGCGATGGACCAAAAAACCCACTTGATTGACCCTGACTGGTGACCAATTAGTTAGATATTTACAAAATTACCTTTTGACCTCTGAACGCACCATAGATAAGAGCTACGTGTTAGCAAGAGAGACAGCTGCTTTCGTAATGCTAGCCTCACTAACCGCTAATATAAGACAGCAAAGACAATTTAAAATGTCATTTTGCCTACTTTCTAAAATACTAAAACCATATTTTGTAGTAGCTACTATTTTGTATGTTACAGTACTTAATGAGACGTTTCTTTAAATTGTCATTGGCAGATCAAAACCTGACAAACCCGACGTCAGAAACCAGCCACAAAAATCTGATGCATTATTCACACACCAGAAAGTTTTAGGTTTTAATTGATGTTTTAATTTTACCAACAGATTTCTTCTGACTGGGAGTAATATTAACATTCTGGATTGGCCCATTAAGACTCATAGAGAATCTGTGGAGAAAGCTAAAGATTAGGGTGATGGCAAGGAGGCCTTCCATCAGTTGTTCAGGTCTGGAGATAAATCCTCAAAATACAAGTGAAAACATGCAGAAAGCTGCTCTGAGATTATAACAAGACATATATAAAAGACATTTCAGTTTAATGAAAATAATTTTAAATCTCAATCTGTCAGCAGAATACATAACTTTGGCTTTAACGGTATCACAATACTTATTTTTAGTCGTATGTAGAAAGGCTTGAAGCAGCTGAAGAGGAGTACATAGATTACATCAGTTGTTCAAGTGCGTGTGCGCGTGTGTGTGAGTGTGTTTTCACCTTGGCTGCCTGTGGAGAGCAGGCGACGTGAACTGTGCTGGGCTTCACCCCGTTTGCCTTCGGCCTCTTGTAAAGTGCGAAGCGGCTTTTACGTCGACCTCGGTCCCCGTTGGGCAGAGAACCATTGTACCTACACACACACACACACACACACACAGACACACACACACGCACGCACACCCACGCACAGACGCATAAACGCAAATGTAAACACACAAAACAACAGGGCGTTTATTGTCTAGGCAGCTGGATAATGCGCTGGAATAACAGTCACAGTGGAAAATGCTTGAGGCATTTTGCCGCACTCGCAGACCCATCCACAAACCGGTGCTTATAGTTTTCATGCATGCATTTAAACTAAAGTACAGAATGTCATTACACACAACAAAGTCCTCCAAACACAAGATCAGGAAGGCTGAGAAAATAAACAGAGAGAGAGAGAGAGAGAGAGTAATTTGGGCTGGTATTTGTCTGAGGAAAGCAGAATAAACAGAGCCGAGTCTCTGGCCCTCAGCTACACCCCGACTCTGAAGTCAGGGAGAGTTTATCATTTATTAGCTTCAGGATGAAAACTTTCGGAAACCATTCCTCGTCACCATCTACTCCAGGCTGTTTCTGAATTTCCGAATATTTTATTGCCAAAATAATAATAAAAAAAAATGTTTAATTTCAGCTCTGACCAGCATATAACTTCACGTTCCCGTAAGCAGCAGAGCTTTATAAAAGATGCTGCATGTAGTTTAACACATCCAGAAGAATAAGAGGTTCTGTCCTCATTTTGACCCTCATTTCAGATGAACTGCAGAGAGAAGACTCAAAGTACACAAACGCATCAGGACTTTTCACTTCAAACAAGTTATTTTTGGACTGATGGGAATTGTTGAGCGGTTTTCTTCCATGTTTGTTCATTTACTTTCTTTAGTTCTAGTTCTGCAGATTATGATCAGTTTTCATTTACTTCCTGATTT
The DNA here is from genome assembly GCF_001443285.1 of Poecilia latipinna. Lineage (NCBI taxonomy): Eukaryota > Metazoa > Chordata > Actinopteri > Cyprinodontiformes > Poeciliidae > Poecilia > Poecilia latipinna. The sequence goes on along the minus strand of NW_015112654.1, from coordinate 402,214 downwards.
CATATGTTACTCTTTGCATCTATGGTTTATTTGACTTAGTTTGCCCTTTATGTCTTTTCTTAACACCTGAGATTCAGCTTGCTGAATCATTTTCTTGCTGAAATAGGAAAGTGCCAGAGGGCAAACATCAAATGTAATCTCAAATATTCAAAGTGGGAATGTCCAACCTACCGACTGCTACAGTAAAACACACTTTAAACACCTGCACCTTTAACAATTTGTAACTCATCAAATCTTTTACACACACAGCACTACCTGCTTCAGGCAAAACACAGTTTTTCCAACTTATTTACTTGCAACTTAAAATAGATTGTCTGTATGTACGGTAGTACTGTTGGAATCCAAGATGTCAGGACCCAAAGTGGGTCTTAAATCAATCAACCAGAAATTAATTTAAAAAAAAAAGTAATAAATTGAGGTTCTTTGTGTTATTATACTTGATCATAGGGCTGGATGATATGACAGAATATAACAAAATAAGCATTTCATATAGGTTGATATCATTAATTATTGATTAGTTTTTTGTTTTAAATGTATGAAATACTGTCAAACTGGTGATGTGGCCTTTCTGGTTTTATCCACAGTTTTCACTCCATTTTTTTATTTTCATTTTAAAAAACTTACAGTGACAGGGTGGAGAAACATGAAAAAGCTGCTGCGCAAGATATTCAGCAGGTTGTTGCTACCACAAGTTAGTCAACTGGTTGGGCGGCTACAGTCTTTTTCTCTGCCTACATTCCCCAGAATCCTGTGTAGTTCTGAATTGGAGTTCAGTGAAATTATTGAATATCCTCTCAGACGTATTGTTGCTAATCACGTGTCTATAACAATATGAATTGTTATTGCTTTCTTGTCCGATCCTACTTGATCATTTAGACTTATCTGTAGTGCTTGGACTCTTTTTGTGGGGCAGAAGCTAAAAAGATTATGAATCGCAAATGTAAGCCAAAAACAAATTTAAATAATAGAAAACCAATAACTGTGGACTTCCCAAAAACTTTCTATGAGATGTAGTCTGGGAAAAATATGCAAAATCAAAAAGTATTAAGCAGGCATTGAATGTACTACTTGGATGTGTTAAAATGCTCTCATGCTCTCATGTCCTATGTCTCTTTGACCAATCAGATCGTCGACTCAACTCCACCCACACACCCTTGGCGTCGGGTCCAGTAAAGGTAGCTCTGGCATGTTGTGAGGACGCCCAGCCTACGGGGCTAAACATTTCCTCCGCAAGAGCCCAGGCACTAAAACTCAAACAACACCGTGAGGATTTGTGTGTAACCATGGTGAGAGAGAGCAACGTTTGGGAAGAGTTGTCATGGCACAAGCGTAACCATGGGGAAGTTTAGCCCGTATCCATAGAGAGGCCACGGCAGACTTCTTGCAGAGCGCGGAGGGCTGCAGGCGGTTCAAAGGCAGGCTCCTGTGGGAAGCAGAGCTGCGTGTGTACATGTATCCAAGCTTTTCCCGAAAGTGGAGGGACCAAAGGTTAACAAGAAATTAGTGCAAGCCTGTGAATGTGAACCTGCAGGCTGTTTGTGCTCACACAGAACGAGATGGAGTTAGGACGCTCTTTGTCTGCAACCCAAGAGTAACCAATAATGTTATGAAAGTCTTTTTCCTTCAAACACGAAGGACACAAAGTCGGCTAATCAACATCAAGCAACTTCTTTAGAGACAATTCAAGCAACTTCTTTAGTGAAAAAAACGACGATGTCACTCTGAAGCTCCGTGTTCATGTTTCTGTCTAAAATATTACTTGAAGAAGTTCAAATTTCACAAAAGGCTTCTAATTGTCCACATGTATACTTTAAGTGTGTAGCTCTTCAGAGGAACTTAAAATATGTTTTGGCTGCAACCCAGAATGCAAAGCAGGATTCATCTGACTCAGATGATTAAAAAGACATTTGAATGAACTGGCCTGTCAGCTCATCACCGTGGGTAAAAAAGACTCATGATACATTTATGCCGAACAGATTACATAAGAATCGGACTCAATTTAAGTCCAATTCGAGTTAAAGTGTACCGACACGCAAATGTATTACACAACTGAATGAAATCATGTTTCTCTCAGGTCCAGAGTGAGGGCAGGTACCAGAACACGTCGGAGCAGCAGGTTTCTTCCTATATGTTGATGAGGTGATTGAAACAGTAGGTCATCTTTTGACTTCCAAACAACGTGACTGAATAGTGTTAAACGCTTCACTTAAACGGCAAATTATTTTGTCACAAAAGCACATTTATGTACCAGTTTGTCTTTTGATTTTACTAAACTAGCTATGATTGTTGATGACTAGAGGCAAAAAAACAAAACAAAACATGCATTGCTGGAAATGTGGCTAATGCAACAATTTCCACCTCCATCAGTTTCATATTTTTCTGCCATTCAACATGTAATAAAGCAGAGATAATAGACCTTAAGCAAATTATTATCCAGTCAAGATCAGCGGGCTTTTATAAGGATTTATTGGCATCATGTATGTCATTCGGTTGCTAAGTCGTATAGTAATGGGTCACTTTAGCTTCACGGCAGGCTTCATGGGAACTCCAGTGCTAATTTGAAATGTTTACAGCAACAAATATCTGTGCACCTTTTACAATTCTGTCCTCCATGTCAGTTTCCATTACCCAGAGAGGGTTTATGTTGCAGATGGGATGGGTTAATGGAGCAACCGGTCCTGTTCAGCACAGTAATGGAGCCATTTCCCTGCAGTAGGTCAGCGAATAAAGGTCAGGGTTAAGGGTTCGACTCCTATGATTGAACCGTTTAAAGTTTTAAAGAGCAGCTTTACTTTCAGCTGAGGAGTGTGATGTCTCCTGTTGCAGGGCATATAAAAAAAAGTGCCCATCTCAACCTTTTTTCAGAAGAAAAAAAAAAACAAAAAACAAAAACCAGTTGGCCTGACCTAGAATTAAAAACTATGGGCGGAAAAAGCACAGCAAACGGAAAACTGGGGTTCTCCCTTGTAAAGGCATGGAACTATGTGCGCTGCTTAATGTGTTTTTTCCACTGGGGAAAATTTCCACGGTCAGCTCTCCCTGACAATGCTGCTCCAGCACAGCCCAGAACAACACACCATGACTCGGCTGTGTGAGACGGTAGGGAGGGAGGGAGGACCTCCTGGTGCTGATCCGTGGCGTACAGGGAGGATGGTTGGAATATCTTTGTGGGCATTACAGATTGTGGAAGTCCGTCCCGCTCAGTTTTGGGTAAGCTGAAGAAGCAGGGTGGAGTGGAGTGGAGTTTTTATGTTGTTGCCCCCCACCTCCCAGCTTGATTAAGAAAAATAAATATCTGACAAAATGAAATGTTCAGATCAGATCTGACGCTGCGGTCGGCCAAATGTTATCTCATCTGGCGACGGGATTCGTTTCCTTCTGCAAAAATAACTGTTCTGTTCTGGAGCAGGACAGAAATATCTCAAGTGTGTGTGTGTGTGTGTGTGTGTGTGTGTGTGTGTGTGTGTGTGTGTGTGTGTGCTCCACTGTGGAAACAGGTTCCAGTTTGATTCCTTGATAACCATCCAATGCTAAAGAATCTAATTCTGCTAACTGGTGGAAAATATGAACATATCCAGACGTTCCCAACACTGAACACGCCTAAATGGTACTGAAGTTATGTTCCCCCCTCTCCATTGTTCTGTCACTGAGTCTGAGCTGTCCTTGTGCTACAGAGTAAACAAAGGAACAATGCAAAGGCATGTCTAATTGTTAAGACTGAGTCTCTATCGGGGTAATTCAGGCAGATTATCAAAGTGAAGAAACATAAATAAAGCCAACATTCCCACTTCCAGTCGTTTGTTTGCTGCTTTAATTTTCCACCATTGCTACAGGCAAATAGGGTAACTCTGTGCTAACAAACCAAAACCAATAAAAAAACATGTTTCTTATAGATACTGGTTAGGTTTTTATTCGAAATCTGGTTGCTAGAATCATTTCTCTTTACCTTTAATATCATCCTCTATGGTTGTTTTCATTCCTATTAGTTTGCAACACTCGGAGTAATAGTAGTGCAAAATTTGTTACGTTTTCAGCTGCTGCAGTTCGCTTTCACACTACACTAAGTCAAACACTCCAAACTTGTTCCCCCTCCTCGCCTGTGGGGGCGCTGTACAACGAAACACTGACAGAAACTACGCAAAAACCAAGAGACAAAACTTGCACGCTTGTTTTGTTGTTTTTGTGGTGCACTGCATTACCCAGAATGCCCTGCACTATAGAGGAGCATTTGGAGCAGTCTCAAAGACAAAACTAACTTACAAGTAACTTTACAGCAAGATACTAGAGCCAGTTTTAAATCAGTAATTCCTTAATTGATGAAAAGGTACTAAATAAGAAAAAATAATCTGCCAATAGGAGAAGACAGTTTTTCAGTATTAAAAGTTAAAATGTCTTGTTCCACTGGCAAATTATTTCCCTTATTAATAATAATACTTTTTTAAAAACAAGATCCTATATCTCGCTGAAAAGTTACTTGTAAGTTAATTTTGCCTCATTTCAAGTGTACTTGGACTAGAAATTAGACCAAAAATACTTGGTAAGATTTTGTGTTTTTGAAACGCATGTCCCAAATCTGGCCTCCTTCTTTCCTCCTGTGCCTCAGTAACAGAAATAAAGCACTAAAAGGGCTTGTAGCTTTAGAAAAATCATGCTTACCCCCCCCCCCCCAAAAAAAATAAATAAATAAATAAATAAACAGCATGGAAACATATATACAAACATTTATGTGTTGTAGGATTGAAATATTCCCCATATGAACAGAATTATAACAAACAGAAATTCATGTTTTCTCCAACATCAGGTTGGGTTCTTTACATTTTCACACCTCCTGATTGAAATGACTGTAACAGAATCAGCGTGTGAAACTTTTTCATTAGTTTTCGCCTACCCCAGCACAATGAGCTCCCCGTACTTCACTGGCACTTTGGTGGACGAGGTGGTGGAGATGTTTTCCTGCTCCGGGGAATACATCGGGCCCTGCTGACTGAGGCTTGCAGGGGGGAGAGGTCGGACGGGATCCAACAGGGTGAGGCGGGACGGGGTGAGGAGGAAAAGAAGGTGACGTCGATCGAGCGGAGCAAGAGGAGGGGTGAGGAGGAGATGGAGAAGGGGAGAGGGGTCAGCTGATCCTCAGCTCCAGCCTCTCATGCTCCATGTGTTCGTGCGTTGCAGTGCCACCTGTCCTGCCCTGCAGGAAGAGACAGAGGAGACGCACAAAATAAAGCTCTGCTCGTTTTATTTACACTGACACCAAAGGAAGAAACACACACATTTGGATTACAAATATTACAAATTTTGCATTAGCAATTTCACCAGCCTTAAAAAAAAAAATCAGATTTCAGATTTTTACTCTACAGAAAATGGATTTATTGGCTCTACACATGTTCATTATGTAGCTGCTTTGTGTGTTGCACCATTTATCTGCAAATAATTATGGCATAATATTTCATGTAAAAATACATTGTTTTATATTTCATCACTAATTAAATTAATTAAGTGTTTTTAACTGGCTGCTACTACTCCATTACAATGTTAAAACAAGGTTTTGCAGATTTAATAAAACTTGCAGGGCCAGTCCCAGGTTGAATGAGGCCCTGGGCAGAATTAGATTTTTGGGCCAACCTGCCAACGCAACACCACACTTAAACAATTAGCAAAGATTTACTGCAGTTTTTGACAATATGTTGATATATGTCGCAGCCCTCATATGTACAAAATATTTAACACATTCCACCGAAGAAAATCGTACCTACAAAACCTTTTTGACCCTCTGAGTTAGAAAAATGACTGAAAGTTTTTTATTTAAGAACTACTGCTAGCTATAGATGCTGTTTTTGAGTTGTCCTCTGAAGTAAGCATCTGTGTACGACTTTCTGTACACAGGAAATCACAGAAAGGAGATACGAGGGCATGAGAAACAGAATGCATTGGACTTCCTGCGGCGGCTTTCTGAAGCATATCGACGCAAGTTTGAGTCTAACTTGTGACCTTTTTGTAGCACCTCTTTTTTTTCTCCCCACCACTCACTAGACGGCGAAACAGAGAGACGGATTTGTCGTACAATTTATTTTACATCATGACTTCACTTCCAGGCAGCCTGCGCCGGGCGAAGCGGTGCATTTCTCCTACGATTCCCAGAGTGCCCATCTGCTGGGAGTTTCCACCACCGCAAATGCACACGGTGTGGGACGTAAAGTGTTTTTATTTATTTTTTTGACGAGTGAGGATGGGCAGGAGCAGGAAGAGCGATGAAGAGTGGGAGGTGTTCAAGAATTTAAATGCATCCAACATCTGAAGTCCAGATCGTTCTGGAAGGACTAATTATTTAAGTGCTTTACATGCACTACAAACCACAATAAATTGTGCTTTTCAGTGGGAACCATTAGGTGTACCCAACATGCACTAAGGTTTTATCAGCACCAGCTGTCGTCCTGCCCAGACACATGCTATTTTAAACATTACTGTCTGAAGGTAGAAAAACTGTTTTCTGCATCGACGAGCACAGTTCCAGTTCCAGTCCAGCTCAATCAAATTCAATAATTTTTTTGAAATCGTTATTTTGAACTTCAAAGAATATAGAAAAGTAGACTTTTCTAGCCAATACATGCATTCAGATACTGCTAAATAATTCATAATAAATAAAAGTTACAAACAGTAAATGTAGGTTATAAAATATGTATTGTGCAACATATTCCTCCAAAGAAGCTGATTTATTATTTAAAATTGCAAAAATGAATTTTTGTGTCCAAGGTTTTCATACACTATATTGAATGCTAATGATTGTCACTGGATTATCTAATACTTTTAAAATGTGTACAAATGGAATTGTATGAAATAAATATTATGAAGCGTATTGAGGTTATTCGATCCAGAATAATTTGGGATACTTGTTACATTTCATGGAAAAAATAAAACCCAGCAGTCGCATCAGTGTCTTTTCTTAATGCCAAGGTAATCTGCTATGTTCATATTAGCTTAGATTTGTTTGTATTTAAAACAATTATTTTTCTAAACAAAAACAGCTTTTGCCAAATTCTCAGGAATCAAAGCAACATTAATTTTACAAACTGTGGTATTTTCAAGCTACGAACCAAAATTTGTGACTTTAACCAATTCGTTTGTTGTTGTAGCTCCAAATTTGTGCCGACGTTGATGTTTTTCAGCTCCCAAATTTATTTTCCCACTTGCTTCGTTATTTACAGTGGCTGTGTAAATAGTTTTTTAAAATCATTATTATTCACTAATCCCACAAAAGGCATAAAAAAATCAAACATGCACATTCTTTGCCGAACTGTCCAGCAAGTCTGAAAAACCTAAACTGAGCAGAAAAAGCCACAAAATAGCATCAATTGACTTGCCTTCAATTTTTTGTTGTTGTTGTTTTAGAATAAGAAAAAATTAGAGAAAGTGTGCGTGTAACACACTGGTTGCTAATATATGCACCACAAAACCCCACAAAAAAAAAAAAAAAAAAAAAAACAAAGCACTGGTTTAAAGGGAACATTTAGAAAGTGTTCAGCAGTTCACTTTCAGAAAGTCAGCACTTTGTGCTGCGAACCTGCAACGTTCCCACACTCACACAGGAAGCAACATCATGTTGACATTAGCAACTGCTCTGTTGTGTGGTTGACCAATCTCAGGAGAAAAGTTTCACTTGATCTTGTGCTGCTAAAATGTCTCTGAAGGAGGGAACGTATTGCAGAGATTTATTCAGAAAAGGTGCGATCACAGGATCCAGAGCGGCGAGATGCTAAATTAATGCTATATTTTACACTTCAAGATTCCTAATGCTAGAGGATAAAGTTAGAGGACGTTTTATACACAAATACAAACATTTCACATTGAGTTTCCTTGCTAGTAAAAATCCTACTGATGTCTTGGTGAAGGTTCTGCGGATAAAGATCTCGACGAAACATTATTATGACAGAAAGAAGACAAAACACTCCACATGGGATTTCAACAATATCGCTTTAGTACCTGAAGATTACGAGATGTGGAAATGAAACTTAAATGTAATTTCTTGATTTTATGTTTTTAACAAAAGGGCCAAAAGCTTACGGTTACATGGTTTCCATGCTTGTCTGGTTCTGCGGTTAGCTTTAATGTCAAAAGATATGAAAATTATTGTTGCTCTAACAGAGGTTTCATTCATTTCTATTCAGTGTTTGTTTTCCGGAATCGATTACTAAATTAGTTGATCGTTTCAATAATTGAGTCATCGCGATTAATTTTTCCTGCCCTTGTGTCGAGCCAGAAACGATGGTCCAGTACTGAGTAATGTACGAATTTATACCAATAATGAATTCATACTTTGTCCTCTCATTCCAACTCCACCTGTTTTGTAGCTGGACAAACCGATCAAAATTTTCTCTTCCTGTTAAAAAGGAAGTTGTTCCTTTCCACTGTCGCCGCATGCTTACTAAATATGAAAGATTAATTAATCTTTCTTAGACAAATTTTTTTTATTGCCATATTGACCTGATTTTGACTGCACTACATTATAACCACGCTAAAATCCTAATGTACGTAGTTTAATTTAAATCAGTTTAATAAATGACTGGATTGAACTGATGTTTCTGCATGTAAATTGTATCTGTTTTTCAAATTACGAATTGAGCTATTCAAACACACTGAATCGACCTGGATTGGTTCAAGGAAGCCATTTTTCTCTCTTGCTCTCTGTGTGTCATAGTTGACAATTCGGTGACATTTCAACATTATTTTGAAATCAGTGCAGATGTGAAGGTACACTCCTTCACAAACTGTCTCCCAGTCTCACCGCAGCTCCTGTGAAGCGGTAACACAAGAGTTTTAACGCTCGTTTCACTTCTGATCTATTTTTAAAACCCACATTTGACAAAGGAGCGATGAGCCGTTCTCCTCTCAGAACAAGGGTGGAGGTGAAACAATTAGTAGCAACATGGACATAACGCCGTTGTTTCACACATTTAAATTGTAAGCAGCTCTTCTACAGCCGCAGCAGCAGCAGCAGCGTCTTAACAAGCTTGATTTCAGCAGATGGTTGGGGGAGGGCGGAAACACCTGAACTGCTTCCCTGGCGAAAAACGGGTTAATCCCACAAAACTCCAACAAAGTTATCAGAGGATCCACACAAACATAGCGAACTGTGCCTCATGCGTGCATAAGTATGTAGGGGTATGAATAGAACTAGTAGCTGGACTTGCCAGGAATTGATCGCTTGAGTATGGATCCAGACAGTGTAGGGGAAAAGATTAATAGACCCGGCTGCTGAGAGTCCTGTAGCAAGAGTTTAGTCTATGGTTTTGTTAAGGATTACGGGCTTTTTTCTTTGGGTTGTCAATTTTGAGGAAACAATAAAAAAAGAAAAAAAAAAAACATATCCCTACCATTTTACATTTTGCAGCCATTTCTGCCCACAGATTTTTTTGGGAGGGGCGGGGGAAATGCAAAGAATCTGCAACAGCAGGCTACACTGATGAGCTTAATGTCAATGAACGTATGCACAATACTAACAAGAGAGAGGAAAGCGCTGTAAAGGTCAGGGGAACAACGCCTTCAGCAGAACATTTGGTGCGCTGCTGATTTCCTAAAGGTAATCTTTAGAAGATGTGGAGGAAAAAAAATAACTGTGTCCTGAACATCTCTGGAACATTTCAGAATAAGATGTGCTCAGTTTCTCCTGCTCCAGGGACTGCGGATGAAAAACAGCCTGTTGACTAAATCTGGTGCATTTGCACCCTGTCAAATACCCCACATCTATTCTTGTTCATCTCTGTCCAACTCTTAAACACACAATGACCAAATAAATCAAACGGAGGAGATGTTTAGATTGCTAACAAAAGCAAAATGAATTTCTGGGCGGTCTTTATTTTTAGATTCCACAAGACTCGAAATGAGTACGTAAAACCTTAAGAGAGAAATTAGCTAGCACGGATCAATGTCCAAGTAAAAAGAGATTCCTAAAGCTAACACACATCTGGACCAAGACTGAAGATAAAAGTTTACTGAGAAATTACAATAAAAAAATTATGGCTGAAACAATTAATCAAATCAATCGTGATTAATCGCTTTTTTTTTTTTAAATAGTCGTCACTAATTTAATAACTGGAGTCTGGACTGAAAAAAGATCATCTGGTGAACGAAACAACAAATTCAGAGCAGTATTATAAAACCATACAAACAATATATAAATTGTTTATGATAAAGTCATAATTGTCAGTTCAAGCTTCATCTGGTTCTGTACAATACTGCATTTTAGGCAATAAAATGTTTATTTTCTTACTTAAAAAAGGAATTGAATTACTTGTTTATTTTCATTTTTGTTTTGTATTTTGGACTAAGTGGTTAAATGAAAAATTTGTACAATGTGCCAATTCTTTAAGCCAATAATTGATTAATTGTCAGAATAAATAATTAATTGATTAATCGGTTACTAAAATAACTGTAATAAAAATGCCATTACGATTATAAAGATAAGTAATCTCTTTAACAACCTACAATACAGGGTTAAAGGAATCTAAAGAGATTGCATTTTTGGGAAAAAAAAAAAAAAGAAACTTAATTTACAGCTATTGTCCGCTATTCACTCGTGTTATGTGTGTGTGCGCAGTTTCTGAAGAGTGTGTGTCTGCACAGCTCTGCATGACACTAAAGCCCGGCATGGCCGCTTGCCAACTGCTGCTAAGCTACAGAGACACACAGCGCTGCAACAATCGAGCCGGGGAGCTCAGAGAGAGGCTGACTTTGCAGGCTGAGGTCACAGACTCAGCAAGCTGCTGACAGCACACAGAGCGACTTCATAAATCTCAACACAACCCAGCACAGGTGACACCTGCCACTCCAGCAGAGAGAGAGAGAGAGAGAGAGAGAGAGAAATAGTGAGAGCTCGACACCTGACAAACCCACGGCACCCAATGCAACTGACATGAGGAAACACCTTGATTCATGCTGGTGAGGAAGCAGCAGTTGCGCCTTTGTTTACCGCATCGCCAAGCCAACCTGCAAACATGTCTGACTACGGCCTGTTTTAGTGCATAAAAACAAACACTGCACTCGAACACTATGTCCAGTTTTTTCTTGTTTTTGATTGAAATTCTGCGCAGCGCTTCCTTTCATGTTGATTTATATCTTGAAACGGGACAAAATGAGTTCAGAGAAGGCAGAGGGGCTCACCGGCTTCACACCACTTTAGCTGATTCTGATTTCTCTAAGAGCTTTCAAAATATTTCATTTAGCCTTCCTACAGTGAGCCGTCAAATTTATTTATTTATTTTTTATGTAGAGCATTTTCATAACAACTGAAGGCAAGATAATTATTTGATTGTGCTACAAAATGTCTGAAAAACATATAATGCTGCTTCTTTAAACCACATTTGATAACTTTTCACTGGCTTTTTGCTGGCTGTAATAAAGTTACCGGAGCCCAGTCAAAGATACTTGTTTAGAAAACAAAGCCCAGCAAAAACTTTTCACATCAACTTTAATTTTAATTAATTAATTAATTTTCACATCAATTTTAAAACTTTGTTTGGAACCAAATTTTTTCCCCAAAATAATTACAGAATTTCTGGTATAGCACATGATTGTCCACTAAAACATCAGGATGGAGCAAACTTTGGAGAAAGAAACACACTATGGTGTGAGGTGAGTATTATCACACTGTAAGGTTATAGAACCTTAAAGTGTGATAATGTAAAGAGTGTGTATATATATATATATATATATATATATATATATATATATATATATATATATATATATATATATATATATATATTTCAACATGCAGATACCAAAAATGATTCATTGTAATTTTCAAAACATGTATGAAAGAAACAGCCATCAGCAAACAAGGACAAGAGCAACAGCTGGATGACAAAGAATCCAGAGTCTCCAACATGATTGTGGTCTTCATTACTGGAAAGCGGTAAGAGTATCCTCGTGTTAAAGTGGGTCAGAAAATCAATAAATAATTACGGATACTAGGAAGAGGCTCAGGGGTGATGATATGAGTCTGACCTTCTGGACATGCAGAGTGGTTCAGGACGAAACAGACCCACTGCTCTGCAAACACTACAAAACAAAGGATATGATCTCTACATATAGAGACGGTTTTGAGCTGCTTCCTTCAAGCTTTAAAGTTATGTTTTGTGTATATTCTATAGGATATTAAAAAGGCATGAAGGCTGGATTTTAGTCCAAGATTGGATCCAACATCCCCCACGTAGCTTCATCGACATTTTTTAACCCGCAGAACTTGAGCGATGGCAGTAAAAGTATGTCCAGGCGTCTCCTCCTGAACATCTGTAGAAACTCGATGGTGACGAATTCACTTACACACCAACCCTGTTTTAATCCGCTTCAATCAAACTGTAGTCGGTTTTTCTAGAAAGTCTGGTTCGTTTGGAAACTCTGATGTGAAGAAGAAGAAGAAGTGAACTCTGGTCATCCTAAAAACGTAGGTCTCGGTTCGGCTGAAGTGAACTCTGGTACTCTGGTGCTGTTTGCAAATGTGGATGCAGGACCGCTCCAAAAGCAGGACGTGGACTGCAGGCATTCTGGGTAAATATAACCAAAATAAACACGGGCTAATTAGCGTTACCGGGAGAAATGGCTGGTGGTTTTTTACCACAGTAAAAGAGAAATCCTACAACCACTAATATCTGATGCTACTGCATTTTTGCTTACATTCTGTGTCTTCTTCGAAGGTTTTCGTGTTGTTTTCTTCAGCGGTTCTTGCTGCAGCACCACTGCAGCCGAGAAGGGTAACAGGTCGTTCAGTAGTTTGGTTCTCGCTGGCTGCAAATGTCACTAAAGTTGTAATTTTGGTTCCCAGTCGAACCGAGACTATGGGACCATCAAGTGTGAAAGCAACCTGAACACATTACTCAAAGAGTTAATGAAGTTTTGCAAGCTGAGGTGAAATTTGGCATTATTTAGCACAATCTAAGCTGAGGGCGGATGACGGCTGTGTAAAACAGAAACCTGAAGGAGGAAAAAACAAGTTCATCTCCAGACCTGCGGCTGCTGTGATCTCTGTCAGAGCCCCTTTATGAATATGACCCAGCAGATATCTAATCATCCCGGTATTGCTGGCTTTCACCACATCCTCAAAACACTGCGGCTTTAAGGCATCTCGCACCTTTCATGTCATCGGTGCAGAGTCGCGATGACGCGGGGCTCTGAAGCTCCCCGGCTGCCTCGCGCCGAGCCACAGAAATCCCTTCAAACGTTTGCGGCAGCCGCTTTCCAAAAAAACAGAAAGTCTACCTCGTCCCTCCTCTGCACTCTTTTCATGTCCGTGTCCCATGACTGCTGGTTTTGTTCCAGCTATTATGAGCCGTTGATTAGAAGAGAGTGGCTTTTATTTTAGGTTTTTTTTCTTTTTTTTTTTTTGCTACACAAACTGAAGTCGAGCACGTCATATTCCCAGGCCTCCTCCCCTCCCGCCACACTTCCTCCGCTTCCCACAACTCTCTTTTAGGAGACTAGGGACAGAACAAGATGCGAAACTGTTCTCTACAGAGTGGTTCTGATTATGGATCTGCAAACAGTTTACCTGGAGGTTCGTGCGTCCTTGGAAGCAAACGTGTGTTTCACTGACGTGAATCTGGGCGAACTGCACAAAGTGTAATGGGAAAAAAAAGGTAGAGATGGATGGAAACAGAGGACAGTGCGGCCCATTCCTGTTCAGATATTTCTAATCAGACTTTCAAAACACACAGTCTTCTCTGACCTAACTATTAACATTTGTCCGGACATCAGAGCTCTAGAAGTCCAAGCGAAACTTATAAATTCAGATTGGGAAAGCAGATTCTAAGCGCGTGTCAATACCAGGTCTGACAGCATGGAAATCAAGGTTTTAGCCTGACTCAACATGTCTACAGTCCTCTTACAGAAGTTTGGATTTATTGTTTTGACAGCTGTTTTAGTGAATAATAAATAAATCTTTCAGAAATTATCTCATGGCAGTTCTGCCAGGTTCTGGTAGTAAAAACGTCTCGCCTCGTCAGCATTAGGGTTAATATTAAAATACACAAATGAATCGAGCTGGCTTTTGTTTTTCTTTTCTTTTTCTGCCTCGCTAACAGATTTATGACACAAAGGTCATAAACCTCATACAGATGAGGTATTGTGATCGAGAAGCCGCTTTTACGATTCTCGATCACATCATGTGATGTTTTCTGTCTGCTGTTAGTTTAAAACCCATTTTCACTGAGATGATAAAAAACATTACATTTATAATGGTCATACCGAGAAAAATATGGTGATTTGAAGACAAACCTTACAGTCCAAATGTCCTTTTTTGCTCTTAATCTAAGTACAATTTGTCTGTAGTCGTAAAACATGCACGAGTCAATATGAACTGTATTCATTTAGGTCTCAAAACTAAGAAAAAACAGAGTTTTATAAGAGGCTTGTTTCACATTTATGAAAAAAAAGTATATGTCTGTTGTCTATATATTAAAGCAAGTTATTAGGAGTTATTTTAATACTTAATTATATTTTGACTACTTATTCTCATTACTGTAACCCTTAATCAAACCAGTACTGCATAGAGCGACCTCCTGAAAGGATTATGATCTGTTAGTCACAAAACCACATTTTGTTAGAGCAAAATGTGAGCTGACATCTAGGAGTGCGTTCACACTGCAGCCTAATGTGACCCAATTCTGATTTTTTGGCAATTCCGATTTTTTTGCCGGGGCCGTTCACACTGCCAGTAAATGCGACCTGTATGCGTTCTGCAGTGTGAACGGGCAAACGACCTGAAAGTGTCCCGCATGCGCAGTAGAGGGCGCAATAGCGTCAGCGTTCTAAGTGTTCTCCCAACTGCCATAAAAAGAAGAAGTGCTCAGTGTTTGCGGAAGTAAACATGGAGGCTAACGGTGGAGCTTAGCTTACATATTTGAAGTTGTTGTCCTGCCGGAGCAGCATATTAACAACTTAATCCTCATATAGTCCATCATGGTTGTTGTTTTCCTTCCCACTTGCGTGCATCAGGACGCAGAATAGTGAGATTTGTTGAGAAACAATGACATGGTTTAGTGGACGTCTAATGGACGTTAGGTCGCATTTGAATCGGATACGTATCGGATATGGGTCACATTCGAAAAAGAATCCGACCTGTGCTGTTCACACTGCCATGAAAAGATCGGATACAGGTCGCATTACGTCAAAAAAAATCGGAATTGGGTCACTTCAGGGTGCAGTATGAACGCACCCTATTTAGTACCGGTTGTCATGGATGAACAATTACGAAAAGAACAAAACCGCAAAAGTATGAAATGGCCAAGAAGAAATAAAATGTTGAAATAAAATGTCAGAAACGCGGAAAAAGGACATAAAGAAAAGAAAATAACATTAAAATAAAAAATAACTGTAAGGAGTCCCAAGACGTGTAGGAAAAATGAAAACGTCATAAGCCGTCAGTTTTTATGTCCTAACTGTAAAAAATGACAGCTACCTTTTGCTAAAAGCTCTTATTTTATCTCTTTAACGCCACTTGTTAGGAGTTTTTTTTTTAATACAGAGTGCGAGTTCATGAGTTTTCCTATTTTTAGCCTACAGTTGTAAACTGTCCTGTTTTTAAGCATGTCAATGTTGATTTAATTCAGGTCTCAAAGTTGACTTTACTCCGAGTTTTAAGGCAACCTTTGAATTTTTGTCTCTACAGCAAGTCAAAGGACTTAAAATTCATTACAGTGAACACATTCAGAGGCTGGACCGATCATGAAAAGGTCCAATGTAACGTAAAGGAGCAACTCAGCTTCTCCACAGAACCACCCGCTGCTAAGAATCCAGCAGACCTCCCCTTTAACAAAAGCTCCCTTTTTCAAACTTCCAATCCACTTGAACCATGTCCCACTTGTAAAGTGCAATGACTGAGGTTGCTTAGTGGGGATAAAAAGCCATGTGCTTAACCTCAAAACACTAACAAACAAGTCTCTGGGAGAGAAAAAAAAGTAATAAAGCATCACTGCAACGATACAATCACTGTTTTTCTTTCTTTTTTTTAACTGTGTAAATGTCATTTTGCAAGAACTCGCAGGTCATTATTTGTTGAATTCCAGTGACAGAGAGTGATCTCTCTGTACGATACTATGATTTAAAATAAAATCTTGTGTGTATTATAAGCCTGGCGGGCCACCAGGCTTTACTTGTGCCCCCACCAGGCTAAGCATTGCTTATTTGTTCAAGTCTTTTAGAAATGTTTGCATTTTTTAAGATTTTATAGTTGGTGTTCAGGTATTACTCTTCCAATC
Organism: Poecilia latipinna; assembly: GCF_001443285.1. NCBI lineage: Eukaryota > Metazoa > Chordata > Actinopteri > Cyprinodontiformes > Poeciliidae > Poecilia > Poecilia latipinna. The sequence goes on along the minus strand of NW_015112654.1, from coordinate 385,967 downwards.
TTTCAATAACACATAATTATCAAGTGATATTTTCAAATTTCCTGTCAACTTTAAACATTTTTTTAACTCAGAAACCCAACAGGCCGCTGGATGAATAACTGCCCTAGCACACAACCACAGGACTTAGCAAGTTTTCTGGGATAAACTTTGTTATAGCATCAAAAAGTTTTCTTCAACCAGAAATAAAACTGGTTTCCCCCAGTTTTATCAGTACATAAGATGCACTGATCTTATGCATCAGTGCATCTTATGTTTAGGGATGCACCGATCTGAGCCAATATCAACATCACACCGTAGTTAAACTTCCCACAATCCTTTTATGCATCACTATCACAAGCAAACACTAAATGACCAACCTCCTCTACTCCCCTGGAAACAAATGGCTATATAGTGGAAATAAATATCGGTGGTTAATATCAACCAAATTTCAATTATTGGACCTATTCCGATATATTAAAAAATAACTCATTTTAGGTGATACCGATGTCACTTATGATACTAATCCCTGTTTGACATAGTTTGAGAGAGAAATCATACCAAAATCGGTAGGTCAGAACTTTACAAAATAAGTAATTGGAGCCAACCTCAAAAATAGAAATTGGTTCAATAAAATAGAAATTTCAGTTTTTTTGTTTTTTTTTTAATTTGTCAACATTTTTTTGACGTCAACACCAAAAGTATGTCGTATCATCAAAAAAAAAAAAAAAAATGTTTGAGTTTGGATCTAACTTCTCCCATTTCCACGTTTTGCAAGTGCAAGAATGTTTGGCTTAAATTAGTGAGAGGACATATCGATAAAAACGTTTGTAAACTACTACAGAGACCCCAGGATCCCAACTTCAATGGTGGTGTAACCATCTATAGTTAGCTTGAAATACCTCCAGTTAAAGCGGATTTCAGAGGAGAGGAGCTCCACATGAAGCGAGCCGGTCCTACGTCAGTGCTGTGGTTCCAAACCCTCAACTTCCTGCATCAAACGGCAGCTGCGTGGCGGGAAAGCCACCAGGTCTGCAGCTCATCAGAGAGAAACCTCTTAAGTGGCTGTCTCGTGTGTGATTGTCACATTTGGAAGCCAGATCTGAGTGTGACGCCTTTCAATTCGCCACTGGATTATAGCTGCTGCCTTCAGGAGCAGAGCTGGAGTCATGTTCACTGATGGAGTGTTGGATTTTAAAAAAACAAATCATATTCATGTCTTTTGCTCCCAAAATGAACTTGTTAGTTTTCTAAACTAACTGGTGATTAGAGGTTTAATGCTAATTAGAGGCTGGGGGGCAAGAAAAACAAACCTATATTAGATTCGATTACATTTATTGCCAACGGAAAAGGATGTATTAAAAAAGATCTTGGAATCTGACAGTCTTGGAACAGAAAGCTTCCAACAATTTCTTGGAAAAGTTTTCCGAATGGCCTTTAAGACAGAGAATTATGCAGCACATCATGCTGAAGGCCTACACTGTCTGACCACAAACCTCATGCTCGATGTTGGTCTTAAAAACAGTTTAATGCTAACAACTCTCAAGCACAAACCCTACAATTTACGGTTGAGTGTTTTTTGTTGTTGTTGTTGTTTGTTTTGTTCCATTTCAGAGTGGGAAGCAGTAAACACACTGAACTCTCCTTTTTTCTGCCTGAAAAAAGGAGAATTTCAGGCAGATAGACAGGAGTGCGAGGATGTGGGTTGATGGATGAGCCTGGTGTCTGTGGGTAGGGTTACAGGACCGGGTCAGAGGAGAGGGATTGGTTTACACATGTTGAAGATAGGACTCCTGATGCTTCGGAAACTGATCCGTGTGGTGGATCTGGCAAAACCCAATGCCAGATCCTCTTTCCCATTTTTTTTTTTTACCTTCCATTTTGTCTCCTTCTTGATTTAACTGATCCAATCAATGACTTCATTTTCCCCAGCGACACAGAAAGAGGATGAGCGTCTCTAGCTGTTGTCAAGATACTAGAGCTGTTTTTAGCATTTTTTTTAATTATTATTACTATTTATGTGAACTTTCTTATGTTGTTTTTATTGCTGCCACTACAAGGGCCTTAAGTGGAAGATTACAAAACTATTAGAACAAGCTGGTCAGAGACGGGAATTGAGAAATCCCACCACCAATCTAAAAATGCCTAAGTCAACAGCATTTCATTCGATAAACCTTTCTAAGTTAAGTAAAAGTCAGATAAAGGTTTTCAGATTTTTGCTTGTATTCATACAAGCCAATAACATTTTCTCCATGTTTCATTTAAACTACTGTCTCGTTTAAATTATATAACTGTAACATTTTTCAAAATGTTTTGTATGTGTTAAAAATCCTCAAAACAAAAATTTGACAAAAAACGAAATGAAAAAAATAAATAAACTAATAAATGGATTTAGCAATTGATTAATCGTTAACTGGAGACTTAAAAACGGCCAATTGTTGAAAGAACAACATACTCAGAACAGTAATTAAGCCAAAATGGAACAAAATGCACACATTTCGGACTTAAGATAGAAGAAAAACTTTCGTCTGTAAATGTTTTCTATAGCCATAACTCCTCAGGTGGCATAGTTTTAGCTTCACCTGGTTCAATGTCAGTAAAACAATATTGTCTTTCATTGAGCCCCTTTTGCTATCCGATTATTATAACAGTATTTTAAAAACCTTGGTATGTTTTAATATTAACCAGCCAATGCCTTTCTCACTCCCGTTCTATTTTAGCATGGGTTTCCAGACAGAATTGATCACATTTACTAAAATTATTTTTTTCACATATTGCAGGCTTGCTGTTTCTTCAGGACTAAATGTGTGAGAACACTATTTTTAATGAGCGACTGTGATGAAGTGTTTCCCACACTAGTAATTCACTCTGACAGAAAAAAAGGTAAATGTGGACAGAAACTCAAAGCAAGGCACAAAGTAAAACATTTTTTGTAGTATGGACATATTTAACCTTTCCTTTCTCTTTTCACACATATTAACTAAAACATGACAATGACAGTAGTAATTGAGGATTAAATAATAACGGCCATCTTTCCGTTTTTACCAGTGTGGTTATCTGGCAACCTGAACACGTCAAATCTGAATCTGGCAAACATCTTGCGTTAATTCTTCATCCTGCTCACACTTTCTTCTTCTGGTGTGAATTGGATCTCAGAAGCAAGGCTGCAACACCTCCTACATTTTTTAAATCTAATTTTTTTCGTCTTTGCATGTGGAGATGTTTTATGGGTTCGGCTGTCTTTAAATAGTGACCGTCTTAAATCCAACCGGACACGATCAGAATCATTTTTCCTCCTACATCGGATCTCCAGTCTTAAAAGTAAGCTGGTGCAATAAAATACAGTAGTGTAACCCAGAGAAACCTTGGATCAAAAGAGGGCTTTAGGAAAGGAAGACATGCTGCCTGCTGCACAGTTACAGAAAATAAATGGTTCAAAAAATGAATTAAACTCTTAAAGTGCACAGACAGATGAGACTTCAATAGGGACACAAATCAGGGTGAATTCCTAACGTGTTGCTGTGCAGCAGCTAGAAATGGAGAACTGATTAAAATAAATCTTTATGTTCATATTACTCTGAAATAGACTTCATGGGATCCAAAAAAACAACATATCTCCCTGGAGTTCGGTCTGCTCGGAGGTGATTTACAGAGAGTCAGCGTGTCGATGTACACAGGAAGTCCCAATTCCCTCTCCACTCTCACTCCTCTCGTTCTCTCTGGTCCCAGGAGGAGTTTTCTGCTGTTCCTCTGAATGTATGGCTATAGGAGGTCCTCTATTTGCACGTCGATGAATGCAAATGGAAACTACATGAGTCTCGTTAGATACCATCCAAAGGAAAACAGGAAATGAGGAAAGACACGATAGACAGAGATGTACATTAAAACTGGTGAGTAAATGTCTTTCATCTGGAGATCTATCTTTATCAATTAAAATAAAAGGAATAGAACAATATCAAATCTGTTAAAATAGTGATTGTAGCAGTCCAGTCAAAATCAAAATACGACAGCCTGGCCTTTCTACGCTATTCCACTTGGTTCAAATCTCCCTTCACTTCTCTGTCTCAACTTTCTACCAGAAAAAGTGGATTTTTCCAGTATATTTTCTACCGGGCCAATCAGCAAACAGAAGTAGCTGTGAACGATTAAGTCGATTTTCTGCACTGTTTAATAATTGTAGTCTGCCTGTGGTTTTAGAAATGGCAGTTTTGGAAGTGAAGGAAACCGTTCAGTCTGTGTTGGTCCAAATATTGAATTAACATCAACGTTTAGCTTGACACTTTTCTCTTGGTAGCGGAGACAGCACAGGTCATTTCCGGAAAGCTTAATAGAGTCGAACAAGGCCAAATGTCAGCGAATGAGTAAAACTTAAAACTTAAACAGAGTCCTCACCTCCAGGAAGCAATCATTTCCCAATAGCTGAGGGGCCAGACCCTCTGTACGAATCAAAGAGTGGGTAAAAAAAAAAAAATGCACTTTTCAAAACACTGAGATGTGGACAATTGTGACTCCAGTAACAAACTTCTAAACATGATTCTCTTGAAGTTATTTTATGACTAAATCTTGAGGTATGCAGACGCTGGAACTTTGAAGTGCTCAAAGTGCGTCACCAGGAGGGTTTATGGTGAAAATCACATGCAAAGAGAAAATGTCAAAGATTTTCACCAAAATGCCAAACCACATGCATGAAACCAAAACAAAGAGACAATAAAATAACTAACATGTGAGGCATGGAAAGCCATTTCCACAGAATCTTACGTTGTTCTTATGCTCCAAAAGAGAGCAGCGAAGGACAGACGTACAGATTTAAAAGGGAAACGGATTCTTCTGAACGGTAATCGAATCGCTTCACCAAGAACATAAAGATTCAATTACTGCTACCAAACAGTTGAAAGAAGGCTGCCACACTTTTCCATTGATTACAACATACACACATTGTCTCTAGTGCACTGACTTTAGATCGCTCTGCACTGAAGCCATTTTTAAAATCTACAGCTACAAAAACTAAAACTGTGTTTTCCCACTGAGATCAGACCTAAAATCTGATTCCCATCTTATAAAGTCAAATGAAGCTCATAAATCCAGGCCCTGAAATTCAAAACAGCTGCTTTTCAAATGAGTACTGATTATCTTGAAAGTAATAAAATATTTATTATCATTTACGTTCATTTTGTTGAGCTCTTCTCAGTGCAGATGCTCCTTTGCTCTTTGAAAGTCAAGAATACATGTAAGAATATCAAAACCTTGTGCGTGTACAATATAAGGCAGTGTTGTTGGTGAGCGTGACGATGATCAAATCCTTGTGATGTCATTCCCACCACCGATTCTTGACTTCCAAGAAAAGCAGAGCGCAGGCGGAGCTGCTATTGGGTGGTGTTTGAACAAACCTCTGTTGATTACCCAGAACAAAGACATACCAGGAGAGAAATGCATCCCAACCAGATGTTCGTTCCCACGTGAATTCACTTTAAATAAGAGATTTCAATGGTGTGATTGCACCTGTTTAAAAGTAAGGGGTTGGTCAAATCTGACGGAGTAGATTTAGCTGGTAAATGTCAGGACAAGATTCAAGAGAAAGGGCCAAACTGACTTATGTTTCTATGGCAACTTTGACTGGAGTGGAAATCCAGTGATGTTGTTTTCACTCAGGTTTTATATATATATATATATATATATAGGCCTGGTTCTAATCAGTAATAAGTAACAAGTTTCACTTCCGTACCTAACTATGGGTTCTCATTCTCGTCTTTCACAACCCCATTTGGAAAGAAAATAAGGAAGGATTAACTGTGATATATTTATTCAAGCAGATTGATATTTGCTTCTTTAGAAATTAAACAAATGAGAAGTTCAGTAAAGAAGATTCATTGATCTCCCTATGTGGAACTAAAGCGGATGACAGTCAACCAGGAAGTGTTGGTGAGGACTTATGATGCGTTTACACCAAAACGCGTTACGCGCGTCAAAATGCATCCAGCACTTCAAGTTTGACACTTGTGCACTCTGAATGCAGACGCTTGACATTTTGCTCTACACCTAGCACTTCGCCTGTCTGGTTTACATTCAAAGTCTATGTGGAGGCGCATTGAGTGCACGTCAGATGAGTCAGCTCTACCCGTTGTTTTCCGCTGGACGCTCTTGACACATCAAATGCTCAAAATGCTCCAAACGGTTCAATCACACTGCACTAGATGCTCTGAAACGCACCTCCACATAGACTTTGAATGTAAACCAGACGCGCCTGACGCTCAAAACGTGTTTGCTGTGAACGCACCATGAGAACCAAACTAAATATGTTCCAGTTTCCAGTTGACAAATTTATAAACTTCCCCTATTTTTATGCTCAGCGATCAGGCTAACATCTATTAGCATTGTATGCTAATAAGCTATTTCTATGCAGTCTGTACTATTAAAAAATTTTAGCAACATGCTGTTACAGGAGTTGGACAATATTTTCTGTGTGTGTACAAAATTGGATGAGATACAAATAGTTTAAAGTACAAAAAATATTTGTGATTCCAGGTATCAGTAAACTTCTAATGGAGGTCAGCCATATTGGAATTTGAGGTCAAAATTAGTTTGAAAGCTCTCATTTATCCACTTGGAATTTCAACTACTAATAAGTTTGAGTTAATTTTTCCAACTTCAAACTTGGACATTTCAATTTGAGATTAAACATGTAACAACTAAATCACATCCTCCCATCTGTATGTATTGCTTTTGTTTTGTTTGATGACCAAACTGAAAACATTGGTATTTCCTGAGGTGGTACTAGTTATAAAAAGCCGAAGGAATATATCTTGAATGGAGTATTTTTATGTTTGTTTTCAGCACTTGAGAACTAATATAAGATGTATATTAATCCAGCTTCTATACGTCATGGTGGCGTCTTGACATTTGACCCAAAACAGCAGCTTAAATTCACGAGGACGATTTATTAACCACCCCACGAAAAAACAAATCTGTCTTCAGGAGACTGATCCTGTTTTGTCTGAAAGTTGAGAAAAGCTGTAACACTCATAAGTCCAACCACCATAAATGCAAACGTTCATAAAACCGTCGACTTCTGGGAAATGACTGGCGCACATCCTGTTCGCTCTGGATGTGCATAGCACATGTTCTCAAAAACAGCAACTAGGAAATTAATTATCCCTAGATCATTTGTCATTTTTTATGTGAGCGGAGTTAGATCCCCCTCTCCCCACTTTTATGAAAACATAGTGTTACAGGAAATCCACATTCAGTGGTATCAGGGCTCTCTGGGCCAACTATTAGGTCACACCAGGGATCTCATAAACTCCTAGAAACAACAGAAACACTTCCTAATACACTGTTGCCAAAACAGTTTCTCTACAGCTCTGTAAACATATTTCAAACCACCTTTACTTACAAATTATTTGGCTGCCAAAGAGTCAAACTTTGGTATGTTTTAAATGTGTCTCTGGTACAGCTTCTGGAGGTCTGTCAAAGTTATTCCTTTCTTTGTGTTTGAGTAAGACAGAAAACTGCTCAGTGTGTGCTTAAAATGTAAAAAGGTGGTCAAGTAAAGATGGGGAAAAATTGTTCAAAACATTTTTTGGCATTTTTCAGAAATTCATCTGAATAAATAGGAACACATTTAAGCTTTGCAAAAGGTTTGTAAGAAAGTGCCTGAACATAATATTTAAATTGGGTCACATTCGTTTATCTCTTTAGTTTGTCTTAATATTAGTTTTAGGCTTGTTTTCACACTTAATGGTCCGGCAGACTCGGTTCGATTGGGGGCCAAAATGGGAACAGTTGTTAAATTTTCATCTGCTGCCTTTTGTTTTCACACTGCACTGTGTCAAACAAACCAACCTTTGGAAAAACCTGTTCACCCCCTCACCTGTGGTAGCGCTGCACCAAGAACCACCGAAGGAAGCAACTCCAAAACCACTGAAGAAGACACTGATCTCATTTCCTCCTTTTCAAAAAGTAAACAGAAATAGAGTGGCGTGAGATTTTAGTAGTTGTAGAATTTCTCTTTTGTCTTTGTCAAAAGACCATGAGCCTTTCTCCTGGTAGAGTTAGACTCTTGCATTTGTCTTGGTTGTATTTACCCAGAATGCCCTACGCTGTAGTCCACTTAGCGCTTTTGCAGCGCCGAGTGGTCTGCTTGGCATTTGAGCCGCGCCAGAGATCACTTCAACCAAACCGAGACCTAGGTTTTTAGGCGGACCAGAGCCGAACGACTAGGTTGTAACAGTGGCATCATAAGCTACTCTGTCTCTAGAGTAACCCAACGCTACAGCCAGAAAACACACATCTTTAGTTTAATTCAATCAGGACATGGCCTTTCATAGTCCTCACTGGAACCACTCTAGTCCCAAAAAAATCAGAACTGGAGTCAGACCCTTTGGTGCCAAATTCCTGCTGAGCATTAAATTAACTCTTCATAACAAACTAACGGTTGCTCTGGAGCTTCCATGGGATTGGCATCTTCACAGACTCCAGGATCCAGAATACGACCCCAGCAGGGCGGGGGAGGCCGAGGCGTGGTGTTCACCTTCAGACTGAATGAACAGCCGAGTGGATGAGAGCAGACGTCAGAGTGTGAATCTGTGGAGCTACGAGGTGAATCTGACTCATGACTGAGGTCAACTAATCATTCCCTTCTCTCTGCTGCGCTTCGCTAATGAAAGCAGCTCAGGAAAAGTAATTAAAAGCATTTGTGGTTCTGTTTCTATTTTTCGATGAATAATGTTGGGAATATTTGAATCAGATTTTCCAAAATCTGACTTTGATTAGCTCATAAAGTAACAACTAATGACTTTTGTAATCTCTGTCTTCAACTTGTCAGATCTATGTTTACAAGCTACATCTTATAACCACTTGCTGCCCTACTTGAACTGGAACCAACAAATGGTGCATTACTAAAAAGGATTTGGATTGTCTACTGCACAGATTACCCTACTTAGTGCCAAGAAACAGACTACCTTAGGATTCATCTCATGCAAATTTTTCTACAGTCAAACAAGAAGACATGAATCTAATTTCTGAGAATAAAAACCAGCACGGAAATAATGGTATAAGGCAACAAGCAAAAATATCTGAAATGCCATACTTCATGGACAAAAAAATATGCAAAGAAGTAACAATTAAGAGTAGAGCTGGAGTGAACGTTTCTTCTTTTTTTTTTGGTGTGTGTGTGTGATCATTTCCATCCGGTAGATTCTACCAAAATGAATCAGCGTAGAACTGGAATGAGCCAGTTAAAGGCATCAAGTTATGCAAGTAGTTTGAAGTTACAGTTCCAACACCTCACCAGCTTTACCACTCCAACAGTTTAAGATATTTTTCAATGAGATGCCAGAGACTTTCTCTAGCTGTACATAGCAGGTTAAAAGAAACTTGTTGCCATTTTTGCACTCTATCAAGTGCAAAAAGGAAAATCTTTGTTTGGTCTTGATTAGACTTGACTCTGGTTGAACCTTATTTTAGCTACCAGCTACATAATTCTAACAAAGGGGGAATAGTTTGTAAAGTGATATTAATGGATTTTACTTTGATTTAATTTGCTGGTATTTTACGTCAGAGTATCAGTATACATCCTGTGATGTCAGAAGAAGATGTATTCGTAGTTCATGTTTGAACATAGCCAAAAGGTATGACACAATTTACACTAAAGGTTTCAGGGACAGGATTTTTCTGAGGGACTGCGACAGAAACAAAAGGTTTCTGTTTGCAATTTCCGGTGCCGATTTTCCCTTGTAGCTGTTTTAGGGTGTTTTCAAACCTGACGATTCGGTTGTAATGGGGTCTAAGTAGCAACATTTGTTACATTTTCAGCTGGTGTGGTTTCCTTTCACACTACACTGTCTAACAATCCAAACTCTTTGAATAACCTATTCCCCTCCACGCCTGTGGTGGCACTGCTCTAAGAACCTCTGAAGAAAACAACAAGGAAACCTTTGAAGAAGACATTGAGAGCAACATCCTTTTTGGCAAAATGTAAACACAATCAAGTGGTGTTGAATTTTTGCGGTGGTAGGATTTGCCTTTTGTCGTTAGTAAAAAAAAAAAAAAAAAAACATTTCTCCCACTAGCACTAAGCGTTTGTTTTGGTTGCATTAACCCAGAATGCCCTACGCTACAATTTGCTTCCTGCTTTTGGAGCGGTCTCCGGTCTGCTTGACGTTCAGATATCCATTCGAACCACACCATAGATCACTTCAACCAAGTCAAGACCTATGTTTTTGAGGCAAACCACAGTTCACTTTTTTGGCCTGTATCAGAGTTTGATTGATTCACACTTCCCCAAAAGGCCGGTCTTTTAGGCAAACAAAACAGAGTTAAATTAAAGTGGACTAAACAGGACTGGTGTAAATGTAACCATAAAAGAGCTGCCTGCTGGTTTTCCTGAGAGCTGTGCCTGGAGGAGACAATCCTGACAGACGGCGGGGAGGGTTCGAATTACAGCCTCATCAATGATTCAGTGGGCAGAACGCCGACTGCGGTATACTGTGCACACATACAACTAACAGTCTTGTTGGACATGACACAAATAAGCGAGGTCTTGGAGCAGCACAAACAAAAATCATAACACAGTCAGAGTGCGGGCTTACAGTAAAAGCACCCAGGTGCCTGTGTGTTGCACGCAGTCAGACACTGATGCATGTCATGATAAACATGTCTGGATATGAAATCTTATAGGTTTTCTATGAAAGATGATGTTCCTGTTCTTTTTAGCCTTATACATAGGAATCTAGTATCAGCGTCCAGTCAGCGGCTGCATGCTGCAACGCTTCTCTAATAAATAACAGTGACAAGGATGATAGAGGCTACACATTACGTAAGCAGACGTATGTCCCCACTGCACTGCTTGAACAGCCATGTGTCATCTCTAGATTGTATAAAACATGCACTGTGGTAGGACTTAAAGCATCTGACAGCAGAGCTCTCATCAGGGGTCAGAGTGTACTCAAACATTTCTAATCATTGGTTTTTGACACAGCTTTTAGTGTTTTATGATTTAAAATAGCTGAAAATGAGACCCGTGGAACCACTTTAGAGTCTTTTAGGAAAAGATTCAGATGACATGAGAAGAGATGAAAATAAATTCGCTTAACGGAAAGGTGGCAATTTCAGTAAGAAGTTTTGCCCCTAGGTTTAGGTTGTTTTCTCAGTCGTATCGAAACCAACAACCAGATGAAGTAATCGGAGCATGTTTTTTTAATGATTATCGCATGAAGAAACTTATTCATGTGTGATTTCTATTGCGTTTATTATTTGATGGAAACATTTCTCAAAATTGTGTTTTTACTACATTAGCGAAATATTGACAAAGTTTTGTGCACATTTGTATAGGAAACACAGCAACTAATTGCTGAGCTGAAAAAGCTGATATTTAACCCGATTTTACGTTTTAACAATATAAGAAAATTAAAGTTATGTAGCATGCAGGAATAATCTCACTCATGACATTTCAGTGGAAAGGGACTAACTTAACATATGTTCTTAATGATGAAAACATGGTTACATCACTTTTGCTTCTTGCAGTCCTTTTCTTTCCTTACATCTTGGGAAGAATTTGAATGTTTATTATTGTCAGGAAGTTTAATTTTATCCCAGGTTCTTGCTATGAGTTTTCAGAGGTCAAATCCATCCGCCCCAGCAGGACTTCCTGATTTCACTTGGCTCTGGAGCCTTCAGAGACACACATAGTCCTGATATCTAGTCCTCAGCAGGCAATTTGACGCATAAGCCAGCTTGCTTTGCCATATAAAATATATCATTGAGATATTTGCTGATTAACCGTTCGATGTACAAAATGTACATCTGTGACAAAAAGTGATGAAATCCTCAAACTGACTGAAGCCAAATAAAAGGGACTGGTTGGATTTTTTCTTTTTAAATAAGGAAAAGACGCCTCGTTTTGAAAATGTAAACAAACCCTTTGGGAGTGGTTGGAGCCAAAGTGTTATTTTTGGCTAACTTTAGCCATTAAAAACAACTCCAACTAAAAATTGTCAAATGAGTTGATGTAGAGATACAATAGTGATCCCTAATGTTAATGACGCATCGATTTGAAAATGTGGCTCGATAGTAATATTGTTGGTAACTGGTATTTTGTTTCGATAAAGAAAGAATTGAAAGACATTCAACTATGGATCAGGACCAATCAAAAGATTACATCAAACTGTGATTCGCTGGATCTAAAAATATCAAGGAATGATGGATGACTCAAAGCTTTTTGTAGTTTTGTATTAATCCAATTTAGTGGTTAATATACTCAATTAACCCCCAAATTTTGCGTGTTACCCATTTAAGCTTATGCATTAAGATTAAGCTTTAACCAAAGCAAATTATATATGTAAAAATCTTGTTTACATATATAGTCATTTAGGAACGTTCATCTTACTAAATAAAATTCAGTCCAAACAATTGCTTTGGAAATCCTCTGACTGGTAAATAGAGCCCACCTACTTGTAATTTACTGTAAGTGTGAATCTAGTTGTTCTGTGAAGGCCTCTAAGGCTTGACAGAAAACATTAGTGAACAAACAAGGATTGTGAAGACAAAACACTTTCCTTAAGACATCAGCAATTCTCTCCACAATTGCCTGGTTGAGTAAAAATAATCACTGCTCACTACTTCACGCTGCTTGGTATCTCTTTGTGCATTACTAAGAAGCAGCAGCAGCAGCACTGAGCGGGGAAGTCACGACATCAACAAGTCCCACACTCAACCAATCTGTGTGTGAGACTCATGATCGACGTTCACTCAAGCTCATTCGACACAGGAAGGCTGGGGAGAGAGGCAGGAAATGGGTATTGAGCATGATCACACGGCCTCTGAGAGATTCGGTGTATAAGAAAACGCGGCTGCATGGCTGTGTGTTTTCTTGAGCTGCTAAACGGCATCGGGCCGTTCTGACAAACAACTTGACAAGGAAGCCGCAGAGATGATCTCAGCGACCCCACAGTCCTGTTTTGTAGAACCAGAGCAGCTTTAGCTCAGCTGTTTGTGTTAAAACAAAACATGATGATTCAAACAGAAACTGAAGGTCCCCACAGATACTGCTTTGTGCACACACAATGCCAAATCTGCAAAGAGAAATAAAAAAAGTTTGGATCACGACTGATTTTTCCATCCACATTTGTCTTACATAAAGTCTTACATGATTTCCACTTTAAATAATCTACAGGTAAAACATTCAATCTTGGAGTATTTTGACCTGAACTGTGCTAAAAAGCACTGTCAGTATGAAAAATGCTTCCTGTGCCATTGTAACATTGTGCAATATGCAAATGAGCCAAATAAAGCCCGGAAAGAAACAGTACATTAATATCCAACGATTTGTTCTTTTCCCAATCCCACAGACTGTAGCATCTGCATACTTCTGCATAAATTAGTCTTTTTTTCATATTTAAACAAACTTTTGTATCAATGCATACAGTGCCAGTCTCATTTATAGAAAGTCCTGTTAAAGATGAGCAAAAACAACCTTTAAAAAAATAAATTTTTGATTTGTTAGCTCACACACACTAATGCAAGAAAACCCAGCCTTAAATCATACACCCTCTTCAGGCCAGAGTTAATTTACCCCTTTTATATTGTTTTCTCATCTTTTTTAAGAGAAACAAAGAGAAGACAGGTGGATAGATTAATTTTGCAGCCGTACTCAGTGTCATGTCATATGCAGGTTAATAACCTGCAAAGAACTGTTACAGTGATATGCATCACTGTAACAGCACCTAACCCGAAATCTGTATCTTAGGGGGAAAGGAAAAGCAAAATCACAGAGAAAGAAGTTTTCTGAGGATAGGCCTTCAGAGTAGAACAAAGTATCTGCCTGAACAAATCGTGTTTTTCAGGGCCTATAAATTCAGATTAAGGCACGCAGCATCCAACGGAGAAACCCATCGCCGAAACAGCTCATGATTTAGTCACAAAACAAGAGAACTTACACCAGGAGAACATGAGAAGCTTCCTGAAACAACATTATGGAAAAATTACCTTCGTCTTTCCTTCTCCACCTTGAACAGAAAACAAGGCCATAAAATCGTGTCCACTGTCTGACCCACTTTCCATGAGAGACGTAATCTCTCCCCCTGCCTGGACAAACTTCAGCCTGTTCGGCAGCCGGGCGCGGGGCAGAAAGCCGGGGCCGGGCGGAGCGAGCCAAGCTTCTCAAAAGTCAGCGCGAGCAAAGCTGCAGCTCAGCCGTCAGCGCGATTACAACCAGGGAGAGCGTAGGCACGTGCAAACACAGAGATTAGTGCAACCCCCCCCACCATCCCGCGCGCAACAAACATTACCTTAATCAGCTGAACAGAAAATGACCCGGAATCTCAGCTGTTCATTGTTGCTTTAACGGAAAATGTTCCGATGGAAAAGTAGGAACATTACTCGTTATGCTCACTAATTTACAAATAAGCTGCAGCGGCTCACTGTTTTCAGCCTGTGTACACATCAGTCTGTCATCATGACTGGATGCGGCCATGGAGACATAATAAATGTGCTTTTGGACTCTTTTTGACGTGCGAATGAGAGTGTTAGGTCTGTCCATGATAACATCACAGCCATGCCAGACGCCGAGTCTGGGGTGTGGAGATCAGAAACCTGATTAGGTTTCACCTGATGCTACATTTTTAATGTATCTGGAACTCCCAATAAGTTATTTTTATCTACTGAATAAATGTTTTTCACAGCAGCTGCAGTCCGTGTAATTGCAGCTACAAAAATAGTAATTCCAATGAAAAAATAATAATAATAATCAAAACTTCACAAGTTACAACAAGGAAACATGAAATACAAATGTGTTATAATTGATTTTGGGAATAGTTTGCGCAGTAATACCAGATTTTCTTTCATTAATAATAAACAGTCTCATAAGTTTTTGTATACAGTGAAGCTTGCATTGTAATCTGCTTTCATCAAACACAGACTAAAAATGCAATAACTTGTGGTGAAAGGTTCAAAGTCTAAAAATTCAGATAATAAAATGAACCTTATGAATACAGTTCCTTGCAGAATTATTGCTACTTTTCAAATTTTTTCACAACCTCCACCAGGGCTGCTCCATTTTTCCTGCTGAAGGAAAGCATCCCCACAGCATCATGCTAACTCCACCATTTGTCACTGCGAAAATGGTGTATTCATGCCGATGTGTAGTTTTCACACCTTACCGTTTGGTGTACTCAAATCGACTGGGGACCAAAATGACAACAGTTGTTACTGCTTTAGCTGATGCGGTTCACCTCCTGGCCTGTGGCAGTGCTACACCAAGAATTATTGAAGGAAAAGACAAGAAAACCTCTGAAGAAGACACTGAACTCAACTTCTTTCTTCATAAAATGTAAAAACAAAAATGTAGTGGCATCAGATTTCAGCTACTGTAAGATTTCTTTTTTGTTGTTGGCTAGAAGCCATTACTCTTGCTAATGCTAGAGGGAGAAACTAAAATGTTTTGGTTATATGTACCCAGAATCCCCCAGGCTACAGTTGACTTCCTTCCTTTGGAGTGGTCTCCAGTTCGAGTGGCGTTCACATATCCATTGAAACCTCACCAGAGCTCATTTCAACTGAACTGAGACTTAGGTTTTTAGGCTAACAAAAATTTGCTGTATTGGTCCACATCAGAGTTCGATCGCGGGTTCACACCTCCCCAAACCAACAAGACTTTTCAGGCAAACAAACTATAGTTAGACTGAAGCATCTAAACAGGGCTGGTGTCCATGCATCCAGAGATTCCTTGCACTTCCAGAATTACCAATGGTCTTGTAGCTAAATGTCTGAATAAAGCTCTGCTTACCAAGCCTGTCAGTTTAGTAAACTCAAGGTAGGTTTCCAGCACTTCTATGCGCTACTTTTGGATTTTGTTCCATGAAATCCCAATCAAATAAAAATTGATTAAAGGTATTTGATATACTTTGAGAATCCTGCGATCATAGTAACGTGTCGAGTTGAATATATTTAAATGAAACCGACTAAACATGAGGAAATAAAACAAAACAATCCTTTTTTTGTCTTAGCCAGTCCACACAATGTTGGGGTTGGGAGGCTTGCTTGTGTCTTCACAGACTGGGTTACTAAGGATACAGCGTTGAGCTTCCATTAGGACATCCAAGCTCTCTCTCTCTCTTGAACCCCCTGCATGACACCGCCGACTCCAGTTTCCTCCCTGAAATTGAGACTCTCTTGACACCAACCATGCAGATCTGCAGGACCCGCGCCCTCCAAAAAATGTGCAAACGTGTGTTTTAACAACACCTACATCACGACCGGAGCCCTTTAGAGTAAAGTTCAAACTGTGTGAAATGCTAACTTCTGGAAATATGTGCTCAATTATACATTGTTCCTCCATCTAAAAAAAAAACTCCAAAGGAATTCCTGTGTAACCTTTAAATTCAAAGCTTTGCAAAATGAATAAAAGAGGCTTTTTCAACCCAACACAAACCTTCATCTGACGTGTTCCGTAAGATGGCTCTCCAAATTGCTTCAAAAAAGAGTTAGGAGATAACCTTTGCATGCAGCAATATCCTTCTGCAACTTTACCTTGTCTTTCTGATCAATTCAATGATAGTATAATAAAAAGAGTACCAATATATGACATAATAATAAACGAATAATCAGCTTAATAACTAGCAGACAATAAAAATACAATTCTACATAAAGATCTACACCTTATAAAAGCATTATATTATCATGCTGAGGATGAAAAACAGAAGCATTTGCTAATTTTTTTTGCAAAAGGTTCACAGATTTAGTGCACAGGATGGACATGATGTAATAAATCAGGAAGCCATAACTACAACCCTGTAAAAATAAAAAATAAAAGCAGGTGCAGACTCGTGCATTTGTCTGTGAGTAGAAAACACTTGACAGAGACGAGTAGTTAGCAGCCGCAGCGCTGCCTGATGACTTCCCAGCAGAGTGATAGGACATTACCAAATGAGGTAAGAGGCTGGCTGGACAAAGCAGGTGACGCTCAGAAAACACAGAGGGATAAACCGGACGCTCCTACGCTGCCGTGTCTGTTATATTTACTCGGATAAATCAGTGTACTTACTAGGATACAGATGATGAAGTCCTCGCTCAGTGTCTTGTGGTGCTCCGAAGGAAATTTCACATTAATTTCTCCGCGTCTGAGCTCGTGGACCAGAAATTAAAGCACGCAATAAAATAAATTAAAATATATGCATAAATATATCGGAAGACAATAAGAAATTTTGATATTGTCTCGTCTCTCTTCGCGGTAAGATGACTGAATGCTTAAAGAAATTTGTAGCCACGGTGGGTTATGTTAGAGAGCAGCCTCTCCGTGTTGCGCTGTCCTTTGTTGTGAGCATCTCAACGTAAACACAGAGCGGAGTCGTTCTCTGCCTCTCTGCGCGTGCGCATCAGAATATCACACGCGCAAAGTACGCTGGGAGCTGGAGTATTTTCATCTCATCACTCAAACGAGGCTGGTGCTGCGTTCAGTGACACCATGAAGTCAGATTTTCTGAATTCAAAGTTTAAAATTAAAATAATATTAAATTAATTTTCGGAAACTTTACAACTAACGTAGGTTGATCTAAATTTTCATTTTAAAAACATAAACACCTGCGTCTCCTTTCAGCGCTGAAAGTGAATAAGTAAAGTCTGAATGCTTTTGTTGGCTGATTTTATGCTCCATGTGTCAACACAAATTATGATTCATCGATTAGGATTTCCATTCTTAACAAACCTCCCATTCTACCACAGGCTTCTTGATGAAATGGTGGCCCATTCCCTCTGACAGAATTACTTGTGTGTTGTGCATAAGGTCTGGTGGTTAATTCAGTTATGGCATTGTTTTATTTTTAAATATGTTTTTACATCTTTTTATTTTGACTTTTTCTCCCAGCAGTCCTTCGAAACAAGCCAGACTTGCTTAATCTTTTTCTAATCATATGTCATGAACTTTAAAATGTACATATTGGGCCAAATGTCTGGAATTTACATAGCTAACAATATGTAAATAATATGTAAATAGATAAAATATTTCAAAACTAGTTAAATGATAATAATAAAAGTATCAATATGGATATATAAAATAAAAAAAAAATCTTATTGGGAATTCAGCAGGTCCTGTGGTTTGAGGGCTAGACGCTCTTGTAATCTTATAAATTATTAAAGAAAAATTAAAGCAAGGTAGTTCTGTTTCTGTAGACAAACAATCTAATCTAACAAGTTAGATTAGTAAAATAGTCTTAAAGCAATATGTTCTTACATATTTTTAAATGTTTTCTTACAGCCACAAACTTCAGTGTATTTTACCAGGATTTATATAACTTAAATCAATGCATAATTTCTGGGCTGAAAGATATAGGTACATATTTGTTTTATCAAACAACAATCTGAAAAGTGTGGCATGCATTTATCCTAATCTCCCTTATTCCCACACCTCCAAATAAATTCCAGTGAGACTATATAATCCCAATATCCAACTGCTCCATTAGTGCCTCAAAGGTTTGTTATACTCTAACAAACAATCAAGACCTGTTCACACAACAGGTCTTGATACTCAACTATGTACTCAACTACATTTTTGTTTTTTTCCTGAATATTTTTTGTGTTTGTTAATGCTCCTAATTAAATGCAACCACAGTCAGACTTCTATGGGAATTACTTACGATCCCAAAGCGACTGGCATGTGCAGAAGAAGGTGGACATCACACAGAGGGAAACTGTGTATGGAAGCAATACTAAATAGAGCTGTTTATCGATCAATTTCGAAATCAGATTTTTTTGGAAGGGAGAAAAGATTGAAATTGGGCTGTTCAGACTTTCATGAAAAAATATTTGAGTCGCATAGGAGGAAAAAATAATAAATAGCCTGCATTTGCCTGCTGTGTTCAGTCAAAAGTAACAGGAACAATACTGGACTCCCAAAGCATATCTGAGTTCTTAGAAACATCTGCAGACAGCCACATGTACAGGACAAACATGGAGAAAGTGGACATGCAGCATTTTGCAGATAAAGATAAAAGATGGAAGCAGCACAGACAGTTACACAAGCCAGGTCTCATTCCAGTAACATCCACCCCTGCTGAACCCGTAAGCACTGCAGGATGTTAACGTTTGTGTTATCAGATGAGTGTCAGGTATTTCTATTGAACCATGTTTTGTTTCAGCTGAAGTCACGTGCCTGTCCTGTTGACTCCATGTTGAACCTACGCACTCACAAACAGATGAGACCTGTGTTTTTTGTTTTTTTTGTCATCCCGGATTTTACTGAGATTTATTTGTATTTTAATTTGTGATGGCATACTGTTTAAACTCATTATAAATGTTGGAAATGAGATTTTTTTAACAGCAGTCTCAAAATGTGAAAACACATCTGAAAATATATAACTGCAATAAGCAGCAAATGAAGAAATCACCTTTTTGATTGAAATCATATCAGGTGTTCACTGGCAGAAGTGTTAAATACACTCACTGCTTTTTTCAAATATGTTTATGTCTTACTCACGTGTAAGGCATCTACCATGAAGTCAAACCAAAAGGTCCGATCTACCAATAATTTGATTAGTAGAACTGAAATACTTATTAAACTTCTACATTTAAGAGAATTTTTGTTCAGAGTACGGTGCCACACAGTTAAATGTAGCATAGATGTTCCTCCCACAACTTGTTTTAAGTCAAAATTTATACAAATTGCCTTTTGTATAAAGCAATTATACAAAAGGCAATAATAAATATATTATTCATATATTTATGAATAATTTTGACAAATTATTCATAAATATATATTATGCATTCTGCATAAATTTTTATCATTTAACTTTTTTTTCCAAGTGCAAAAATTCAAAATAGCTCCAAATATCCTGACGTATTAAATGATACGGGGGTTGGGGCTTGGACTAGGGTTACCAAGGGACCAGACCCTATATCTTTAAAGCCGGGAGGGGCGGGGGCCGGAGGGGACCGCAGCGGCAGCGTGTTGATTGGTCTGTGTTACCCAGAAAGCAGTTGGGCACAATATCGCAACACCAACACCGTGAGTGAAACAATGACTGGGGCAGCCTACTACATAAAGTACTCGGAGGCCATCCATTTGTAGAATATAGGACAAATTGTGCCCAGTATCTGTTCAATACATGACCCTATATTTAACAACCAAATATGGGATGGTTCTGTATTTTAAGGGATGGGTGGCAACCCTATGTCTGACCGGAGCCAGAACTTTAACAACTTAATCCTCATTATAGACTCTCATGGTTGTTGTTTTTCTTTGACAAACGCAGAATTATGACGTTTGTCGAGTATCAGTGACCAGTGTTGTGGTCAAGACCACCTAACCCAAGACCAAGACAAGACCAAGTTTGAGTGTATCGAGACTAAGACAAGACCAAGACTTTTAGGGTCCAAGACCAAGACTGAGGGAAGTCGAGACCGAGTCAAGACCAAGACCAGCGGCCCGTGCTACATGACACAATAAAATGTAAAATATGATCAAAATTGCTTCTCAAATTGATCTGAAAGATCCATATTCCCATAAAAACACCTAG
>NW_015112654.1:264839-361144 GCF_001443285.1 Poecilia latipinna | reverse complement strand
CTGAGAGAAAACCACTGCGTATGTCCTGAAGCGCCGCTTGCGAGTGAAAGGTGGGGAGGGATAAAAGGAGTGGAGTAACAGAAACATGTAATTGCTTGGATTTTAATCGGTGCGTTTTGCATCCACTGAAAACAAAGATTTAAAAAATAAACTGGACAGTATGGTGTACGTTTAGTGATATTTTCACAGTTGCGGTCTCGACTTGTCTTGAAATAAAATGCCGAGTCCTCAGACAAGACCCAGACCAAGGACTCGACCGAGACCATCAAAAAATGGTCTGGAGACCAAGACCAATCTCGAGTAGCTACTACAACACTGTCAGTGACGTTCAGGTCGGATGAATGCTACCTGGACGGTAGGCCACACTTGAATCGGATACGTATCGGATACCCAAGTTGCATGAGTGCAGGGGCGGAGCTATGGGGGGGCAGGGGCCCGGATGGGAGGCAGAATATGACTTCAGAGATTCAAGTCTGTATCACGTCTGATGAGAGCTGGAGAAGCTTGAAACTTTTGCACTGGATGGAGAAATCACTTTAGGTAGAGGCCAGGTACCTGGCATCCACACAGACAGACTTCACTTTTGTACCCACCAAGCTGCTTTAAAGCACACACTTATATCTGCCAATAAAATACACGCCTGCTGCTACACTGGTTGCCATAAGCGAGAGGCGGTCATTGCAGGTTAAAATGGTTTTCAACCAGCTGCAGAGACTTAAGGGAGACTTTACGACTGTGACTCAAGAAACCATCTGTGCCTGTAAGCACACAAACACACACACACACACACACACACACACACACACACTTCTTCCTGCACGCTTGTTGCATAATCTTCGCTCACATTTTAATCAGTGTTTGAATCATGCTGTTTGTGTTGCCACGGTTACAGCGGATACACCTTTCCTGGCCGTCTCCAGGGGCGGTGAGCAACAGACACACCTTCCTTTGATTGCACGGGTGAAGGCACGGCGGTTGGTTCATTTCCCTCCTGATTGATGTTTTGACAAGTGCTTTTCTTCTCAGCAGGCTTCACTTTCTGCAAGCAGGACCAGGAAACTGTAAACTTGTACACGCTGATATGCATCTTCAGATTCCAGCTAGTCTGTGTTTGCACAGAACGCAGCACGTGTCGCAAGACGTTAGAAAACAGAACAGAAAAGTTGCGTGGTATGGAGGAATTTTTCTCCCATAACCCAAGAAATTCTTCCATAGTGTCGATGCCTTCTGTGACCAAAAAGATGTTTCATGTTCAATTCAGTGGATCCAGATTCCTGTAGCGACTGATAGCAGTCAATAATTTTACAAAAAGTGATAGCAGTCGAATGAACATATCTTCCTGACTTTCTGACATCTGTCTAACCTAATATATTATGCAGGATTAAAATGCAGACTTAAAGGTTTGTGCAACCGGTCTTGTGGAAGCTTGTCCTGCGCTGCAGAAGCTGTTGTCTGACCTCAGCATTTAGAGACAATTTATTCAGGCGAAGTTGACTTAAAGCAGACCTCTAAACCACTTGCGTGATTTTTTTTTTTTTTTTTAAGAAATGCAGATTAAAAATAACTTTTATTTTCACCAACTGGAGCCTTATGACAAAACATTTGTACTCCCAGTAATATGCTCGTTAACAGGTCTTTAAAATCAGGGCTGGCACATGGCAAACGTAAGCTAAGCGGCTGCCTGGGGTCCCGGCAGCATTGGGGGGCGGGGTAACCCTACAAGGTAAACGCACACCATTAGGGGCCCCCCAAAGACATGCGTGATACAAATATATTTAAAATAACATTTGAATAATACAAGATAAACACTATCACACATGGAAAAACAAATTCTAAATTGTTTTTAAAGTTGTTACACAACTTAAGGTTAATTTCTTTCTGATGATGGCTGCTGTCACTGTTGGGGAAACATAATATATCAAACTTGTTTACTGTAAATTACAGTTGATGTTACTTCCAAATAGTTAAAATAATATGGCACACTTAAATACCATTTCAAGTTCAAAATAATTGTGGGGGGGATTTGTTTCTCCTGTCAGGTTAAAATTAACAGCCATAATAGCACTTGTATGATGTAAGCTAATTTCACATGACAAATTTGAAATGACAGCAGGTATGCACACGTAGAGAGTAGCTTAGCATCTTGTGTTGACATGTCTGTTTAGGGTGCACAAACTGACAATCTGCTTCGGGTCCCAAAAAGGTTTGGGCCGGCCTTGCATCACATCAGCCTCCTTGAAATCTCTGCTGCCGCTTCTCAGTTGGCGCCGACGGCGGCCAAAGTGTCCGAGTCCGCGGGGCGGGAGGTGAGCTCTGGACTAGCAGTTCAGCCTCTGTCGATGTTTGCCTGATAGAGGAAAACATAGCAACAGCTATTCAACTGCACGTGAGGGGTATGAGGAGCACGAGGGCCCAGCTACAGAGAGAGAGAAAAGCAAGTGTCACAGGATTGTGTGATACAAACATGCTATGCTCGCGCGCAGCCAAATATTAAATAACACCGCTGTCCTGTGTTTGAGGGGCCGAGCCGAGCTGCTATGGTGACAGTAACCATGCGCAGGGTAATGTTTACTGAATGTTTGGTGGATCACAAAGCAGAGCGGCTGGACCAGATGAATCAAGATTGTGTGTGTGTGGGTGTGTGTATGCGTGTGTGTTTGTGCTGGCATTTGCAAAACTGACTACATTTTTACTATTCAGCATTGCTTTCATGCATTCACTGTCCACATTGTGACCTTGTACCATCTAACACTGCTGCTATGCACAAACACTTACACATGATCAAGTGTGCATTTTAATTTATTTCAGAGTTTATTTCTGCAATACAGAAAGCAGGACGGTTGCACTGTGTTGCTAAATTGGCCTGCAGATAATTGAGGGAAGATACGATTTCAAAATGCCTACAGCCCCATGTTAGACAGAGAGGCCCAAAACTGAATTTTTTCCCCTCTTTTTCTTGCAAATCTTAAGATATGAAGACTGTAAAACGATTACTAGCACTTTCAAAAGATAAGGCTGAAACCACAGATTTATACTGCTTAGAAAGACAAGCAGTCATTTTTCTCTTGCTGTCTGACATAAATCAGGAGCTTTTTTCTGCTCATGTTCAGCTAGGACTACTAAAAGCATTTCTCCTTTACCGATACCAGAAAAAGTAGACGCTGTCTTCCACTCCCTTGCATCTCTTTCCACTGAGATAAGGACTTTGTGATGACTACCCCAAATTATTGACTTAGTTGTCATGTCATTTTGTAATAAATCTGCAGGTATGGTTAGGATGATCGTCGATTTGTGAGACACATTTGTGGCCAAGCTGTAATTTCCCTGTCTGATGTGTAACATGATGTTACATAATGCCGTTTCCTTCTGCTGCTGTTGATTTTGTGAACAAAAGTAGCCTCTGCTGCACCAAAACACACTGTTTTTAATGCACACACCTCACAGTTGGCGAGGCTCACAAACTTACCCTCTTTTCCTCCAGGTGTAATGATTGTCATTATGACCAAAAACTTGATTTAAAGGTTTTTTTCCCTGTGTGAGTGTTGACTTTCCCATTTTGCTTTTGAGGTAATGGTGTCTTTTTCTCAGAGTGGGATTTCTCCCTCTCTGGAGCTAGCTCAAAATTTGTTTGAATCCAATTTAATTCAATTCAAAGATACCTTATTGATTTTTATTTAATTTTGTTTGCCTTTTTAAGTCAACGCTTAAAGGTTGCATTTGATAAGCTATTTAATGATGTTTATACACTAAATATGATTTTCATCTTATGTTGATTTTCTTATCAGTTCCAACATCTTTCTGCAGGAGTAAGTTCCTCTCGTCATTCTTTATCATCAGGAATGAGAAGAAGATGTAAAATTTAATTTATTCTCAGAATCATTACATTGGTAATTAAATAATGAATAAATTAGTGCTGTGTAATTTTATCGATTCTACGATATTCATAGATTTTTTTTTCCCTCAGAAAGTATTGATTTTTCATCCACGAGTATCGATACATTAAATCCTTCTTCTTAGTTTCATGTCAAATCCACGTGAATGAAATGACAGCTATCACACATGACATATTTTACCCAGCTGCACATGTACATTAAAAATGATGTGTAATGAAACAACCGGTTACAATTAAATAATGAAATTAAGTAGATAAATTACATTGTCTAATATAAGTGAATAAGACAAAAAATGTTACTTTTCTGCAAAACTAAATACACAAAGCCACACAATTAACATTTAACTAAATGTTTAACAAATACAACTTATTACACCAGTGTTGCACATTCAGTTCAATTAATTCAATCCAAGTCTATGGAACAGTCACAAAATGTCACCAAAATCACTCTGTCCTTGTATAATTTGCTGAATGTCATGATATATATTGTGAGATTAGTGTATCGCTTCAGCCCTAGAATGAATTCTGTGTTTCACTGTTAGATTTCCTAATTAACCTTTTAGTAGTTATACTGTTTTAAATAGCATTTTATTAAATAAACTAAACATCAACGAGCGAAAAAGAAATGTAAGTTCCTGTTGAGAATTCTAAAGATAAAAGATTGAACATCTAAAGTATCGGAAGAAGCTCAAGGTTTTTGTGTATGATTTCATTTTGGATACCAGATTATTTCACTTCTAACATGAGAAAAAATGTCTTGTTACAAGTGAAATAATCTGCCAGTGGAACTACTTCTTTTTAAAACAATTAATTTTAACTTAAAACATGCTCCCATATCTTGATGAAAAGTTAGTTATTAGTTTCGCCACATTACAAACTAGAAACTAGACTGAAATATTTGATATGATTCTGTGTTTTTGTAGTACATTCAAAGTCTTCTCAGCTTCTTAACCAGCAGAGACAGACAGATATTTTTAAAGAGCTTCTTTTAAAATGTACTGACATGCATCTAAATAGAGTTGTCATCAATGCCTTTCACCTGAGTCTTTGTCAGAGTGAGCTGGATCGCCCAACAAAATGAGTTTTACGAGTCTTCAGTGCTAATTTGCAATTGATAGGACAGGTGAACATGGATCCTTTAGGCTTCTGGAAATTGTACCTAAGGATGAGCCAAACTTGTGGAGGTAGACAGTTTTCTGATTTCTTTTGATTTTGACAAGGAAGCAATGTGTCCTCAAGGTCTTGCCTTAAAGGACTCCGCCAATTTTCCAATAAAACAGAAAATCATAGACACAAGGACTCATCATCTTGGGTTATCCCAAAGTGTTTCAAGGCAAAGTAATCATAAACTGCTGGGATATCTTTGAGTTGGACTTGTTTTCAGATAGCACCATTCAGCTTTGGTCTTGGATGGCCTTGGATGAATTAATTTGAACTTCAAAACCTCATATGATATTTATTCAGACTTTGCAAGTAACACTACTTTTCCTGGTACACAATGTGAAGAGATGAAGCTCCCAAAAAAGTTGAATTGGTTTGGGGCTCACTGACGAAATCACCTCACAAACTTTCAACAACATGAGAAAAGTTATCATATATTCCACCTACTATATTAACTGTTTCTTTGATTTCACTGATCTATTGTTGATTGGTACAGCAATTAAACTGAGGAAATTGAATACAAGCCGACTCCTTGTGCATCCCAGAATTGAGCGCTTTATAAATATAATCATATGATGTGTTTTAGAATGATTGGAGCTGATGCGAACCACATGTGGACAGTTGTAAATTGCATTTAACTGCAGAATTCCCCATAAATGAAAGCTTGGCAAACATGTGGCTCACTTTCATCACTGCTGGATGTATGACTCTCACTGTAGCAAATTGTTTGTACATTCTGTCCACGTTGCATCATGTGTAAACTGGGACCGAGCTGCATGAACGCTAAGGTTTCTATAATCCGCAGGGTGTCATTGAATGTAATTACGCTGTAATTTTCTATAATTGGAAATGGTGTTGTCACTGAGCTCATCAACCACTGTAAATGACTGTGGACAGACAACCAGACTCTCATTTCATTCTTCTTCTAGCAGGAGGACAATGCTTAAAAGACTCCCATTGTTTGAAACACACACTTAACTGTGATTGTTTAAAATTTAACAGATAGATGCGTGCTCCAAATTGGGTTGGTTTAGTGTACAGACAGCATAGCTGAGCCATCTATTCTAAATTGCGTCACCACGAGTTCAACTCTAAACCTATTGACCCTGATTAAATCTAAACTGAATCATTTTGGGTTTAACAGAGATTCTTTAAAACATAATTGGAGATTAGTGGAACATTTATTTTAATAGTGAAAACACAAAACGTCTTCAGGAAAACCACTAAGATGGGAAAACAAGGAAACCTCAATTAAAGATCTAGTAAAACTAAACAACAATGATTGTCATAATTTCCCGTTTGGAAAAAACTATTTCTGCTAATACAAAATTTTACATTTTCAGTTTTCACATTGCTAGAATCTTGTCTTTAGTTTTATAGTCTTGTCCTCATGAACCTAACTTAATTTATTTTGTCGTTTTGTAAGCTGAGTGTGTCCTTGCCATCTTTTTGGATGGCGCTCAGAGAACGACTAACCCTTTCAGAACCGAGTTTTCTTCACATAAAACAACTACAGTTGCTTTGATTTGATCAAACTGTGAAAAAAGTAAAATACAACAGATGACAGAGGATGCTCAGAAAACAAGATGAATGAAGCCAGAAACTGTTGGAAGTGACAAGGCCTTAAGGTAAGGTAGAAGAACTTCCTTGTGCTAGCTTGAAAGTAGCTTAAACATTTTGTTACAGTGGTATACAGTGCATTTAAAAATGTTAAAATAAAGAATTTGGTTTAAAAAAATACAAAAAACAATAAAAATACAACTGAACAAATGCAAAAGAGCTCTGATTGGCTAAACAGATTTGTCTGTTTTCTGTTTAATGCAGGCGTGTCAAACTCACTTTCATTTTGAGCCATATTAAACATTTGAATAGTTTTAAAGGGCTGGTTGTGCCAGAATATATTGATAAAACCAATTAAAGTGTTAAAATGTCAACAAATAGCTCTTTGTTTCAGCATTCAATAAGTGTTTCTTAAAATTAAATAATACTGATCTTCTTTTCACAGTGTTCCATCCAGGATTTTCTGATTATTTTTGTGGTTTTTTGCAATGCACAAATTTTGTGGTGCTAATTTAGAAATATTTGTATGGAATTTGTACAATGTTTGCCCTAATGTATGACATTAAATGTGACTTTTTATTAATTGCCATATTGATCACGGACTATAACTTGACATCAAGTACAGCTGAGGCAGCTGTCACTTAGACCTGATAATTTTTGACCAATTTTGAGAAAATTTTGAAGTAAAAATCAGGAAAAAAAAAGTGGGGATCTGTTGATTTTGTGTGTATTTTGCAAATTTGTGAAAACCAGGAGTGACTTGCTGATATAATTTGGAGCCTAGAGGGTCACTTAAAAAGCTACGGTGGGCCAAATTTGAATTTTGAGTTTGACACATAATGGTACAGGATAAATGTCACATCAAAGACGGATTTCTAAATCATATTCATTACGGTCTCTGACATGTTAACAGTCAGAATTGANCTTTNTGTTGTTAAGTACCAAGTTTTCTTTTAATAATAAGCCGTCGACTTTTATGGCCCCACTTAGGTCAACGTAAAAGACAGTTTGTTTTTTTGGGGGGTTTTTTTTAAAGAGATTGATGTGATTACAATATGTGTGTTACACACGTAGAGTTCAAACAGTCAGCCATTACCAGTCGGGTAGGGACAGATCAAAAACTAATCCATGGTAACGGGCCACACAATCAAGTGAGCAAGGTGTGATGTAACTGCATGCCTTTGCCGTCCGTCACCACCAGGTGTTTCTGCAACCGCAAAATCAGCAGCGACAACAAAGAGGAAGGATTTTTTTTCAACAACATTTATTGTTTCAGAATAAATGAATAGGACTTCATCCAAGCGTGTCTGTCACACACAAGTCACAACACAGGAGTGTAAATTCTTCACGCGCCCTTAAGGGAGAGACGGCGGAGGTAGTGGACTGGAGTCTATAGAGCACGGGTGGACGCACACGCCACCGCTTACATTATCTGCAACATTTTAACCGAAAAAAAAAAAAGAAAAGTAAAAGAAAAGTCACATTTTAAATCAAAACTGGCAACTTTTGATCAATAGACTCCTGCCCGTTGCTTCTCCTTAACAGTGTTTTTGCAAATATTGGGCAGGATTTCCAATTTGAAAGGTGTGTCTGTTCAAAATCAGTTGCAACACGAGGTTATTTCATTACAAAAAGAAAAAAAAAGAAAATTTTAACAAACATCACCACCATATTACAAAGTTTAAACATGTTTTTTTTTTTTTTTGGCAATGATATCCTGACAGTCCAAATATAGGTTCTTAACATAAAATAATGTTTAAACAAGCTGTACCAGTGAACCCAGAGACAGATCACCGTTCAATATTGTGATAGGATCAGACCGAGGCACAAAAACTTTATTATATTAAAGTATATTATCCTTAAGGAGTTTATTAATGAGTCTATCCGAGCACATGATCACCTTGTTCTATCAAACAATAACTCAACATTTTCAATAGGATAAAACTCATTCACAGTAGAGGCTGCTCCGATATAACCCAAACAGGAACACGTGTTTAGAGAAACCCCTGCTAGCAAAAACACGGTCAGATTTATTATATGCAGATAATTGTAAACATTTTGCATCTTCAACTGGCACAAACATGTGATGCTGGTTCCAAAGACGAAGGATTGAGATTGTTAACACTACTCTCTGAGTAAACCTTATAAAAACAAAAATAAAAAAAGAAGTAGGATGGACAGAACTTTGCAAATGTTTAGAGTCGTGTGTCAATTCTTTACATTTTCATCCCAATGAGTCAATCTTTCTTCGAACGTATTAAGGTGAGGTTTAGCAACATTTCTCTGGGCTCTCAGACGGTTTTTCATTGGTTTAGCTTGATTTCACCAGACCACTGTCAGAGAAATAGTCAGGTACAGCTGATGTATTTTCCCTTTGTTATTAGTAAAGTATTTCTGAATTGAACTGACAGCTTAACTGTGATTTATGAAACATTCAGGCACACAACGTCTCCACGATTCAGGGGTTGAAGTAGTTTCCTGTCTGCACGTTGTAGAAAACTTAGCGAGGAACACATTTTAGACCAGATCTTTTGGGCAGTTTGCTTTATTGCTTTTTGCTTGCCACATCTGCAAAATGTAAAATTCGACTCATTTCAGTGGTTAAACACGCCAACGGGGTGATTCCCAGCTGAAAACAGAAGGACGAGACATCTCTCTCATCTCTTTCAAATGTTGCTCATTGTTGACGGAAACAAAGCCAAGAAAGATACAAAGAAAAATACTGAAAAACCGTCAGAAGGGCTGGAGAAGCGCTGATCAGAGCCCCGTTCTTTACAGTTTCGAAAACGAAGAGTTCATGAGTCTTAATCTGTGTTTCAATCCCAATCAGATTCCTGATTTTTTAAAAAGCAGAGAAGTAGCCCTTCAGTTTAGAGCCGAGTCACTTCGAATCACGACTGCGTTGCCATTATAGTACAGCCGTGTTTTCAGGATTTCTACAGTGCTTGGATTGCACATCTGGACATGCAAATAAGTGACAGAAAACCAATTCTGGATGTAAGTGATGTTAGTTTTTTTTCCCCTCTGTCGCTCGAGCCGCCCCCTACATTGTGCTGATCTGGGTGGCGACCCGGATTGCACATAACAAAACTCACCAGTC
This sequence comes from Poecilia latipinna, assembly GCF_001443285.1. NCBI lineage: Eukaryota > Metazoa > Chordata > Actinopteri > Cyprinodontiformes > Poeciliidae > Poecilia > Poecilia latipinna. Next base: position 351,431 of record NW_015112654.1, on the reverse strand, counting down.
CAGCAAAACCACCTTAAAAATTAAAAGAAAGTTTGGCTCATTGGTAGCACATTACTAAAAAAATAAATACAGCTGTGTTTTTCTAGTGACAATTTAGGGTTGTTTTTAGACCTTGAGAAAATATAACCGTACAAATCCCACCTATAAAAACCAATCAACCTCAATGCACCTTTATGCGTCATTCAAAATGTGGCTTTTCAATTACAGATATTTGTCACCATATCAGCAGGACAGAAAAACACATTTTCTGACTTATAAACTTTCCCACTTTTTCTTTTTTTTTTTTTTCTCACGGTACAAACACACCATCTCTGTATTTAACCCCTAAAAGACTCACTCCTGTGTGCTTAGATTTTCTTGGACTCCTTAAGGAAAAAGAAGCATGGATGCTGACGGCTTGAGAACGGCCTCCACTCTGTCCGGCAAAGTAGAGCGTACGTGAAAAACATCAAGTTGCAGGACAGAAAAAAGATAAAAAATAAATTCACCATTACCAACATTTTCCCTCCTTTAGGAGATACAGGCACAAAGTTATAAGGAACACCATTGACTAAAGCTGAAGAAGAACGACACGTTGAGCACCTGGTAACGCAGCGAGACCAAACGGTTACCGCTTCTTTTTGTAATCAGACGGGAACGACGGGCTCAACGTAAACACACCCAGCAAGCAGCGAGAGAGACGGAGACGCTGTGGGAAGAAGCCTTCGCGGGTGAGGAAATAAGAAGCAATCATCACTTTTTTAATTCCGTCTACATTCACATTTCATTGTGCAATAATCTCAATTTCCTGCTTGGAAAAGAGATGTTTTCTCTTATTTTTGTGCTCCTCCTCTTTAAAGTTTCCTTCATTTTCTCCGGTGCCCGTCTTATCTTCATTGTAGTACAGACGGCATGAACCTCAAATATCCATCTGTTACAGTCAACATATTTATATGTTTTTCTCTTTTTATATCAAAAAACGAACAATACGGCCTTCATTTATTCTAAAGTGTAAAACAGAAAAATCTCTCGGCATTAAGTCAAAAGGCAAAAACAAAATAAAAGAAGAAACAAAAAGTAACCCTGAGTTGGTTCGTGGCTGTTCACAGGATGAAGGTTTTTGAGAAACCGCTCGTAGAAATGCGAACGAACATTGATTGCTGCTACTTTGTGTTTCCTACTTGAAGCATCTTGAATTTAGACTTTGAACAGACCAAACCAACTGGTGCAGGATCAGAGAGTGTGTGTGTGTTAGTGTGTGTCAGAGAGACGACCAGTAGGGGGGAGATCCCTCCCTCTTTTCTCCCCATTTTCCTCTTTATTTCTTCTGCTTTGCCTCCTCCACAGACGGAAGGTCCAAGGATTGTTGTCGGCTCCTGATCTGTCTCCGGTCAGGATGGTGTCTTCCGAGGGGACGAAGGCTGTCACGTTCTCAGCTTTAGGATGACTGTGGCCAGGATCAGGAAGAACGTGTTCCAGCCCAGGGTTACGGCAAAACCTCGCCACACCATCATCTCGGACATACCCCACCCTGGGCAGAAGATTACCAAGTTAGCTACGCGTTAAAATTACATTTCAGGCAGACAAGTCAAACGAATAATTAGAAAAGCCAATAACAATTTGCTCAGAGAGTTCTGTTATCAGCGGATGTTTTAAAGTAAACAGTAAGAAATGTGCTCAACAGCCCTGGCTTTTTTTTTGCATACTCACTACGCAAGACTCCACTGTTGAAGAAAAACCACAATGAAGTTTGTTTAAAATTTGCTTCAGAACATCTGGACAAGCGAATCAATTACTTGTTGTGTATGTTCTTCAAACTATTTGGGCGTCTTTACAAAAAACATATTTGCAGTGGAAATGGCGCTACACATCGTCCCAGAAACAGTATATAACGGTGAGAAGATAATGGAGTCGGAGTGGGGTTGTTTTTCAGCATATCGGTCAGACAGACTTCTGCACTGAAGAAAGAAGGAATGGGCGAATGTGCTGCGATTTTCTTCAAAAAAATAATCCAGGGATGGATTTTTAAGGTAGACAGATTTTAAACATGAAGCCAAGAAAACTCTACAAAGCTTCTGGAACGGGACAATCAAATACCAGAGATGAATTCAATTAAAGATCAATAGAAAAAAAATGATCAAGACAAGAGTGGAGGTGAAGGACCCGAAATATCTTCAAGATTTGTAGACAGTTGAGTCAAAATCATGTCTAAGCAAAGGAAGACTAGTTTCTCTATACAAGGGATGCCTTAAAATTCTCATGACCAGAAAAGGCTTTTCTACGACGTATTGAATGGATTTTAGTAAATGTGTTCAATAAATTTTCCCTATGCAGTCACATTTTATCATTCATAATTTAAGGGGTGTTTATTTAAAAATATGTTTTATTTACTTGGGTTACCAATATCTGGTGTGCATTTCAGGCTCTCAGAAATAAATTCATTCAGAAAACTTGACAATTTTATGTTTTCAAGCATATCCTTCCAGCTGTTTGGTAATATATTCCTCAAAGTGAAGTGAGGTCATGACAAAAATTGGCACACAGAGCGAGAGCCTTACGTTACGTTCAAAGAACCCGAGTTACCCAGAACCGAAGGCTGATAAATGATTTAGACCCAATGCTAATGTTGTGGATGAAGTTAGAAATTAAGTTGTTGACCCGAGCCTCATGCGGCAGTCGTGTCAATGTTTGCACAAATGTTACCTCTGTACATGATGCAGCGGAGGGATTCGGAAGCATAGGTCTGAGGGAGAGCCAGGCTGAGGTAGCGGAGAGGATACGGGATGCACTCCACAGGCCAGATGATACCTGCAGCACAGGACAGAGGAGGACGCAGGGTAAGATGTCGGATAAATAAAAAATGCAGCTCGTGACTGGATTCTGATAGCAAACATTATTAAACATTTACATCGTCGACTGAAAAGTTTCAAGTCATCACTCATTTCTTTAGATTTGTGTTTGAAGACGGGATGTTTTTTTGTTTTTTTTTACTTTCTAGTAGGTTTTGCTGTTTTCCTCATTTTCAGTTTGGTACAAGATGACAGAAACTTGAAATAGACATCTTTTTTCCAATCACTGATCGTGCTGCACCAATCCATAAAGGTGTGGTGGCTAATAGCAATCTGTTGTGTTGGAATTATTTTTACTGTAGGACAAAAACTCAAAGTCAACCATGTTCTGTAGTAGAGAAGTGGATAAAAATGTTGAGCACCATTTAAAAGGAAATCATATTTTCTAGGACACAGAGACTTTTAGCAGCAAACAGGAAGGCTAAATGTATTTCAGAGTATATATTGTCCAGGGAATACACACAGAGAGAGACAGGTGTTTTAGAAATACTCACCTAGCTAAATATGGCTCTTATTTTAATACGAAATGGCGGATACTGCCTTTCCTGTTTGGATTTAATCACCAGGTATTTACATTCTCGATGTGTGTGCCTCATTATAAGTATCCTCACCATCAAAATCCAGAAATATGTGCTCTTTTCTATGACTGTTGATCACTTGAACTATCTTCAGATCCCGTCTTCTGAACAAATATCATCCCCACATGCTGGCCGACACCCCGCTCACAACGATCTTTAATCAGCGGCTCATGCTTAATCGAGCAATCGGTCTCCCGCTGTGCTTTAGGAGTCTGACGGGCGATGACACGTGAGTTGGTTTTGTGACAGATTTTCCCCGAGTCTCTGCTTACCGCTCAGGATGAGGTTGGGGTAGAAGATGCCCAGGGCGGCCTGATTGGCGCTCTGCTCGTCGTCGATCCCCGCCGAGATGACGAGGCCGAAGGAGATTCCCGTGACGCCCTGCAGCACGATCAGACATATGACCAGAAACAGGGAGCCTTCGTTCGGCATCTGTGAAGACAGGGGGGCAAAAAAAATAAATAAATAGCACGGCGAAGAAGTGGAACAAGCTCAAACACGATGCATGATTGTGATTTCTTTTTAAAGGGTTCATCGTGTTTAACTGGTCACAAACACACGGGGAGTTCAAACAGCCACTTACTCGAACATTATGCAGTATCTCAAGGAACCAAAAATGTACATTCCTATCATTAGAAGCATAATTATCCCAATTTCATGCAGAGGAAAGACCATGATTGCAAACCAGGACATACTTTGGAAATGCTTCCATGAAGTGTTTTAGGGAGTTCATTTTATCAAAAAATGACGATGTGGGAACAGGCAAAAATAAAGATCTGCAGGGATGCACGCACTCTCTAATATTCCAATGATACGGCGTAAAAACAAAAAAACAAAAGAAAACAAATACAAGAAACGACAAGAGTAAATACATTTAGAGGCGAGACGAGACTGAAAACCAGGCAGAGTTTTGGGCAGGACTCAGCTACGAGGAGTCGAGGTGATAAACTCTCCAAAGTTGACTGGAATGTTTGTGTTGCTCCTCGGAGCTCTAAGACACTATCCGTCTCCCCTGACAACGTGCAAAAATAGACCCGCACCCAGAGGCCACATGACCACACGGTTGCCACAGCAATCGCGGGCTGTTGTGGTGGCGATCCTGCAGCGATCCCTGGATACGGGCGATGCAGGAAGTGATTTATGAAGCGCCGCTCTCTTTGGACTTAGGCACCTTAATTAACACGGTTCTGAGCCATGCATATATACACTCACACACACGCACACAAACACACACGCACACAAACACACACAGAGAGGAGAACACGCACTCTTTTGTTAAGGGTAAGAAAAACCATGAGTTTATTGAGGACACGTGTTCAAGAACTTTGGGGTTTTGCCATTTTTTGTAGAGATGGATTTCATACTCTGTCCTCCTCAGTTTGAAAACTTCTTTCTCTATTGATTTTATGCACACACACATAGAGTGGATCAATCCAGACTCGTGTTGCAATGGTGTGTTGTTCTCACACCAGACTCGACCTTCACTACCGTCAGACTCTGTTGCACACGCAGAAGAAACGCTGATTCCTCATAGAGCGCGCCGTCGTAATGGAAAATAAATCTCAGACAAACAGCTGGTATTGAAAAGCTGTTTGCTGGCTGCAGTGGATTCTTATTAACATAATTACGTCTCTGCAACTTGCCACAGGTGAAGTCAGAGTTTTTGTCGACGCAGTAAAAATGCAAATGAAGGCCTGGGAAGGCTGGCGAATTATTAACCTCCAACGTGTCGGACATGTTTCCCACACGTCAAAACCAAACCATGTTAGGGGTGACTTTGGTCAGCAGACTACTGTTTTTATTGTTGTTTTTCTTCCTTCTCACTTTTACGGTTTCTGTGATTTTATGTGACAGGCAGAATAAACATTTATGAGTGTATTTGTGGATTTGTCTTCAACTCCTCCCTCTGCTGGAGTTGCAGCTGCGATTCATTTTCATTTTGGACCAAATCAAGATTAAGAATGTTCTCAAAGGGCCAGTTATGCCAGGATGTATTGGCAACACTGTTAAAGTATGAATAAACAGCTGTTTTTGCATTCGATAAGTACTTCTTCAAATTAAGTAACCCTGAACATCTTTTTTAACAGTGATCGCAATTGTTTTTGAGAACGGCTTAGCGCTAGAGTGGAGGACTGGTGACGTAGCTGCTATAATATGGGAAATTGACGGGAAAATATTATTACGGGAGCACAGCAGGAAACACGAAACACTGTACTTTCCCGGCCAAAACGGGAGACTTGACAGGTATGAACAGAAGTGTAGTAAAAGTGAGAACTACTGCCACCTTCAGGTGGGACTTGGCATCATTTAAATCCAATGTTTTTGACTGTGTTGGTGGGAAAATTTGCTGTACTCTGAAAAAAATGTGTGTTGCTGTTGATTTTATTAGCATTTCCTCAAAAAACTGAAGCAGCTGATTGATGACGAGTCTAAAGGGCCACATAAAAATATATGGTGGGCCAAACCTGGCCCACCATATATTACATTATTACATATTACATATATACATTTGGACGTTTGTCCAGAGCTCATTCTCCTTTTTGCAAATTAGCTCAAGCTCTGGATGGAGAACGTCGGTTCTAAGAATTGCCAAAATCTTTATTTTGATCTAAACATTTTTTTTAGATCAATAAAATTGTATAGCATAAGTGTAGTGTTTGTTCCCCGAGCCAACCTTGAAGACGAGCAGGATGAAGAGCAGCATCAGGATGATCTGAACGCTGATGACGAAGAGCTGGGAGAAGAGGTGAGCCAGCATCGTCTCCATGGAGCTCACACCTAGTGGAGCGAAGAACAGGAAGGGCTTTTTGATGAATCTGAAGTTGAAAACATTTTTAAAGACTAAAAATGAAACAGCCAATGTGACGCAGTGGCGGCCGTTCCGATGCAGGTTCGTTTTTATTTTGTCTGAAAATGTCTTCTGCCACAATGTTTTGCCGAATGAGAACAGCAGTTTGAGGCAACTTCCACTTGAGACCAACTTATTTTATTTCCAGACTATTTAATAAAATTAGAGGACATTTTTGTCTTAGTCAAATCAAGAAAACATAAATAAGAAGAATAAGTCAAATTTAAGCCCTGAAATAATCTCCTCTTATTCATTTTTACTACGATTCTATTCTGCCTCACTTTGAGCCAGTAGAATAGAAAAGCAACAGCTTGCTACAACTAAATCATGTTCAAACACTAACAAACAATGAATTCAATAAATTCAGATTCATCAGATTATCGACCAAAATGCGTGTGATTTTTCTAAATGAAAAAAAAAAGTGATTGAATACATTTGTTCAGTTTTCTGTTGGCATCTTGGACAGAAACGTCTTCAACCTCACTTGTGATCATGTTCCTCCCTCTACTGGCCACGTGTCAAATTACACCTAAATGATGCATCACCTGAATTTTCATCAATTCACGCCTGGCAGCCTCTCTTTTACAACTTTTAAAGATTTCAATAGATTTGGAGATTGTTAACAAACACTTTATTTTCTAAGCCAAACTGTTAAAAGCATCACTTTTTTTAAAAGTAAGATAAAGACGAGTTTTAATCCAGCTTCTTTTATAGTTACTGATAACACCAACTTTAATTTTTCGGAAAAATAATTATGTTGGATGTTTAATTTTAGGTTTCGTAGAAAACCTAAAATTCTGTATCTATTTTGGCATTTTCACTTGTATTTATTTGTTTTTTGTAATTTCAAATTAATAGTTTGTTAAGTGTTAGAAATATTTTTGATTTCATATTCTTTTTTTCTTTTTTCTATATAAATAAAGTCTTCACTTGTTTCTTAGTAATGGATCATATTCACTTGCGGCCTCAAAAGTGCTATTCAAATAAAGATTTCTAAACAAAATAATCAAGTGATCGAGTCACTTGTTAATGTTTATATCAGTGCTCAAAGGCGACCACCAAAACTTCTTATCTAATCTGTGCAAAATAAAAAGACCGCCTTGCTGCTGACAGAAATTTTTATTCATGGATGCTTTCCAGAACTACTTTGAGTGTCTAAAATAGTTGAAAATCATGTCTTTGATTAGCTTTAAATGATATTTATCATGACAACAATCAATCAAAATTCTAATGGTGAAAAAACATTTTTCACAATAAATGATAAACGATACAAGAAAATGCCCCTCCCTGTTAAAGATTCCTAATATTCTGAAAGTACTAACGGTGATTCCTAACATGAGCAAAGAGCTGGAACTGAGACTTATGAACTTTTGTGCTGCTATCAGAGCAAAGGAAGGTTTGGTTTCTCACCTGCGACCCAGCACCTGTCCATAAGCCCCTCCTTCCTCTCCAGGACGAAGGAGAGCGCCGTCAAACCCACAGCCAGGTAGAAGGAGATGCTGCAGGAACAGAGACAAAAGAAGGATTTGTTCCTTTAAGTGTTTCCCAGTGATGTGCCATAGTAAAGGTCATAAATAAATAAATTCTGCCGTAAACAACACAAAACCAGAGCGGCCCACTCGTCACTGACCTCAGGACAGCTCCTGGAGTCACATAGGTGGTAAAATCCATGTTCAGGCTTCCGTAGATCGGCTCTTCAAACTAGGAAATGACCAGAAAGGGTTTCATTCTACCTGACGCAGCAAACAGCAAAACCATGTCACACTGTTGATGATTAGAGTGGGTGATATGGACGTCTAATTTTATCGTGATACTATTGTGATAACGATAAATATTATATTAGAAAGAAAAAAAACTATTTATTACCTTTTAGGTATAAATAGTTCTGCATGGCACGACATTCAAAGTGCCACCAACACAACTATTGATCTAGAAAAACATTCAAAACTCAGCAACTGCATTTAATCATATTTTCAAATTTACTATTTTATTGTAACTTAGTGTAGAAAATGGCAAAAATGAACATTTCTTACCAAACTGTCAGTTTTATTTTTTGCATTTATTTTCATTAACTGAAATTTATCATGACAACGATAAATCAAAACTCAAATGGTGATCAGAAACTTTCCACAATGAATGATTGTGAAAATAATTTTCCGTTGTACTTAACAATACAACAAGTATTGTTAAATGTGATACTTATTGATAAATATCCCAAAATATATTTATCGTGTCGTGTTTAATGATACGATAATTACCCATGACTTATATGTTCTTATGTAATTTTCCTTAAGGTCTCTTACTTTTATCGGTAGAGCAACCAGGTATGCCAAAGCACCCATTTTAAAATCCACAAAGGCCTGCAGACAGAAAATAAATAATGTTGATATTGACCTCACACAAAATCATAACAATGGTTTGATCAGGAAGCAGGGAATTTTATAGTTTCTGTTTGGTAAAGCAAAAGTTTGGGGAACAAGAATAACAACCGACATTAGAAGAGGAAGATCACTCATTCAGTGAAATTTATCCAGCTTTCGATGAGGCATCATGTTGTACCTGAAACGCCTGGTGCAGCTGCTTCTGTAGCATGAGGCCGATCTGTCGATCTGTTCAACGACAAAGCTTCAGGTTAATTCAATGTTTTCTGCCAAAGCGAACAAACGTAACACTAAAAACAAAAGTGTGTCCCACTGGTCAGGTCCAGCCAGACGTGCACCGATCCTCCATCGATCACTTCCTTGGAAACCTGCCGCTGCAGAATCCTGTAAAACACGGTTTCTTTAAATAAAGGCTCAAAACCCACCTGTTTAGAGTTGCTTTATAACCATAATAAAAGAACACTGACCAACATAGTTGATGTGTATTCATGATTTTGATGGTGGCACTCGACAGACTCAAATTGGTGACGGGACGATGTTTTTCTGACTTTTTATTTTTGTGTTTTTATGACATAAAGCACTTTGAACTACCTTGTTGCTGAAATGTGTTACACAAATAAACTTGATTGATTGATTATTTTCTTCTTATTGTAATGCAGCTAATAATCAGGTAATGCAGGGATAAGTCAAAAATAAGCTCTGATTCATCTTACTCTTTTTTTCAAACCAATCTTTTTCTTATTATGCTTTTTGTTTCTGGATATCCCCTTCGCTTGCTTCTTTCGTTAAGCTCTGATTAAATATCAAGGTGATATTTTATTAAAATATAAACAGTTGTAGTAATTAATGCATTAAGGGATGAGTGTGTAGCTGCAGGTTTGTTTCACCAACAGGAACCTGAAAGGTCAGCCAGGCTAAATATTCCACCGACGGCAAGTCTGAGAGTCTATCAGCCAAACTTCTTCCGCTTTCAGTCAGATCAGTAGATCTACAGATAAACATCTCTGTCCAACCAGAGGAAACTCAAGACATGTTTTTAACTCAGACTGGAAACATGCTATAAACTTATGCTCGGCTTATAAATTACATTTTATTTTCAGCAAAAATAATCATTTTGCCTTTTAAGCAGCTTTCTACTTTTGGCTTTCTCATCAACTTTCATCAAGTACCATAACTGTTTCCATTTATCCAAATTGCTTATAAATTTACTCTTTTTTATATTACCTTAATTTTATCTAATTCCAAAATTACCGATCATTTTAAATTGTTTGTGTCTTTTATTACTTTTAGAAATATTTACAATATAATTTATCTTTTTTTTTTAAACCCTTAATTTAAAAAAAATATATTTTACTAGAAGTAGATAGGTGCATTTTTTTTTTCTAAAATGTTAGCTGTAACTGTGTGACATTATCGGGACGGTGGGTCAAAGGTCCATTGTGGAAATGAACGGAACCAAACGAAGGTGTGAAACTTTTCAGAAATCCCAGCTGACTCAAAAAGAGCTCCGTACAATATCCTTATGGAAAAGCATCTAAACCCTGAGACAAAAGTTCCCAAGTTTTTAGTTAACAGCTCCTTATTCTAATGTTTGAAATGTTCACTCACTTCACTCGCTGGTCATAGGAGCGTGAACATTACTGTATCCACTCTGGGGAGCAAACTTATGTTTTTGCTCCATCCAAAATATATTCAAAAAATATTTATTTAAAAACTTTGTTCTCTGATTTTATAATAACATGTACGACTATAACTTCATTAACCTGGAATACATTTGTCTGGAAAATAAATATCGCACTTCATCGGGGTGAACTCCATGCAGCTTTCTGGGTAATCACCAATTACTGATACAATTTTAAATGATACTGATGTTTTTTTGTGTAAAAAGTGGCTAAACATGGCAACTTTGTTGCCAAGTTGGCAGCAGTGTGGTGATTATTGTTAACTGTGAGCGTGCGGTCGTGATGCGGTGGGTGGGTCTGTCAGTCGGCCCTCTCTCACAGCAGAACAGAGGAAGGTAGATCAGATCGGTTTCTCAACTATAGAATGATTGCCAATCAACTAAAATGAAGGAAACTGATCCAATTTATTGGCTAGCCCATTTATCAGTTATATTAATTGTTGTGTGCTAATGACAGGCTTCTGGTAACAAACCCCAAAAGTTCACATCAAATACAAACCTGTCCTACATTTTCTCTTCAGAGTACACACAACACTGGCTCATCTCTTGAGTCTAGGAGCATTGATATGCTTGAAAGACTCATAAGTCAGACAGAGGGGGCTTCATTAGAAAAAACAAATACCCTACACGTGGGTGTGTATTTTAAATCTATGTCTTAAAACATCAAAGACACCTTTGAAGGCTAATTGGCTTCAAATCTGCTTGCGGCCCATTTTGTCGACCTCAGACTGTTGTGTGGAAGCCAGAGAATGTGGAAGCCGAACACCTTTTGTTTTGCTCGACCAGGTCGGTCACATCAGCGCCACGTGGCTCAGAGAAAACCGGCGTCTGATTGGCTGACCCCCTAAAACCAGAACCCGCCTAAGTGTTTTTAAGGACAGGAAGGACCAGAATGGCGACCTGCGACTCCGGCGCACAGAAAACAAAAACTGGGGACTCTGACTCATGTTCACATGACAGCAGCTCTAATGAACTTTAGTGACTCAAAGTGAGACTCAAGAGAAATAGTTCCATGAAAACAAACAATGTTGGCATATCGTTTCACTGCTGGTAGGATAATCAGGAAGTACAGTTATGTTAAGTTGTAGCATTTCGAAGTTGTTTTTCTCACTAACTGTTATTGTTAGCCTGATCGAAGCTCTAAAAACCACGTTACCCATGAAAACATGTCTGGTTATAAACAACACATTCATTCCCCTTTCAGCTGTGGACGATCACGCTGATATCTGCTGAGCGGCCCTAATGCACATATAGTAGGTCAAAGGTCAGAAAGGTCAAACAAAAGGCAGGGAAACAAGTTTCACAACCAGACCAATGAGGTGGCTTCCTGCACATACAGTTTATGCATGTCTCCAAGCCAGTACGTAAATGTGTGTGTGGTGAACTTTCTTCTCTTTAGCCATGAGTTAGTGGAATTTGTTTTTTTGTGTTTGACACCACGGCGTGCTTCAGCAGAGCCGGTCCGAACCGGCAGGTAGGTAGGGTGTTTACATGATGACTGAACACCTGTTTGACTCACAACAAACATGTTGCAGATGAACAACAACAAGAACACCGGTTTGTGAAACCGAAACCCTCACGGTGACAGAGGAGAGGAAGGGAAGGAAAACAGGATGAGAAAAATGTGTTTTCAGAAGCTTTCAATAAATGCAGCTAAACCATGGAGTCAGGAGAAACTTTTTTTTTTCTGGTAACTGTTCAGTGATGTGTGATTACATATTTTTATATTAATGTTCATAATTATACTTCTAACTACGATCATGCTGTAGATCCTTCTAAATTGAAATTTTGGCCACTAAATGAACTTCTGATAACTTAATTGCCTTTTCAGACCAGAACTCTCGGTAACAGCCTACACGTCGTTCAAAGCAAACCAATTCAAAAATGCGTTCAAGGATTTTATTACATTTTGCACTGACTTACATAATGCGGTCTTAATTATGTTTTATTACATTCTATGTCTATAGCCCAATTTTATTACACTATTACATCACGCGGCGTTATAACCGGAGTCAAAGTGTTGCTCCAGTTACAAAATTCTGAGTGAAAAGGGCTGAATATATATATATAACAACACAAAACAAAACAACTAAACTTAATAATCACAAATCCCTTTCCCTCTTCTTCACTACTGCATTGTGTTCCTCTATCCCATAACGGAGAAGTTTAAGGCATCATAACATGACAGAATGTGAAAAACATCCAGGGGATCGAATGCCTCTGCAGGAAACTGTACGCGTCTTGCAGAAGTACGGAGGAGACGCCCGATGGCAGTAGACGTGTATCTGACATGTAACAATAGCCGAGCGGAGAAACGCGAGAGCTTTTAGCGAAGAGTGGGGTAGAGTTACCAACGTCACATTGTGCCTGTATTTTCCAGGCACAATCAAGCAACTACGTTACCTTTAGTTATTATAAAAATTACACGATCATTAACTGGCCATTTACAGACTAAAATTGAGAGTCTTTAAGTTTTGAAGCATTTAACAAATGAAAGAAAAAAAAATCTGTTTAATTTGATCTGTTGATTCCTGGTTAAGAAAATAATAATCAGTGGCTGACTGACTGACTGCTGTACTTCTACTTTTAAACCAGTTTAAAGTTAATTGCAGGAACATATTCTGATTTTATTGTTGTTTTATGATATTTTTCTATATTTATCTTTTACTCCGGTTAGGTCTTTATGTGTATTTTTTTCAGTATCATTTACATCATTAATAGTAATAACACTATTAATGATGTTAATAATATCATATCAATATTTTGTGCATTTCACCCAAACTTTGGTATTTAGCTACCAGAGTTCAAGATTTGACTCTTTCAGGATGACTCACGCAGTGTGATCAAAACCAGATGTATTCAAATGAGGTATTGTCATTAGAGATCATCTTACCGTTTAGTCAAGTAATTGGTGAAGTTCTGTCCGAAGCCGATGACGCCCCAGTACTCCCCTTTATGGACCCCTTCGAACGCCTCCTTGTGGGGCAGGGGAACCTGTAAATGCAAAAAAAAAGGGAAAAAAAAGAGAGCAGTTTATATATATGACTGTTGTTTCATTTTCCCCCAATGGTTCAATTACCTAAAAAGCAGAAAGTCTCTAGGGCCAAAGTGGGTCCTGGAGGGCCGGCATCCTGTATGTTTTAGTTTTACTTTTGTGCACAGCACATTTAAATTCAGTTTCATGCTGTGCATCATATCTAGATATATTTTAAAATGCAACTACAAACTACCAGACTTACACCAGTAAGCAACATTTTGTCACCTTCCTAAAATAATGACCTCAGTAATTGCTATGTGTCTTTTTTTGTGTACAAAAAAAAAAACTTTTGGAAAGATGGAGAAAATCCTCTTGGGAAGGTAACAACATGAAACAGACACAACAGGAAGAGGACTCCACAGACTGAAGAGCCTTTATCTCTACACTGTGCAGTGGGTTTACCCATTTAGAGCCTTAAATACAATCAGAATTTTAAAACAAATCCTAAAATAGACTGCAAATCAATGTCAAGAGGCTACGGCGATCTGCAGGCAGAATAACTGAGACTGAGGACAATGGATATAAAATACTCTGCAGTAGTCTGTGAAGTAAGTGAAGACATGGAAGAGGTGATTCATGATTGTTTAAATGGAGATCAGGACCAAGAGAAACACACAGAGCTTGACACATTTAGTAAGATGCAACATGCTGGGTGCAAGGGCGCCAGATGAAAAAAGTACAGAAACTAACACCTTCTGATCTGCTGCTGCTTATGATGAGAAATTTCTATTCTATCGCTGATGGTGAGAATAAGAGGTTGGAGATAATCTGTAGCTTTTTGAGGAAACTAAGAAAACAGGACTGGGGTCAAAAATAGGGCCCTGCGGTGCCCAACAGGGGAGATGAGGCATAAAGGATGAAAGAAAATAATTTGAAGATAAAAATAATCTTGTTTTGAGATGAACCACTGAAAGAGCTGGACCACCAACGTCGATCCAGACGAACCAGTGGTGTTTATATGACCTACTGTATCAAATGCAGCACTCAGGTCTAACAGAACCCAAGCAGGTTTGGGAATAAGATGAATCTTAAAAAAAAATTAAATACCGTAAAGGTTCCAGCAACACGTTGGGCTGGAAATATGGAAGGACTTGTAATGGTAAACGTGATTCCAGGCGTTTGAAAGTTTGTCGGGGTCAAGAAAATCAGATTTAACAATGACCTGAAACTGCTGCTCACAGATTACAAGATAATAAAAACTACACAGTATTCTGAAAACTCTCATAATCTGTGAGAGTCTGTGTCAGTTCGTACTCTGTGTGGTACATGTGCAGCACTACAGTGGACTGTAAGGTTTCGGTTCCTCCACAAACAGAACGAAACTTTCCTAGAAGAAAGGAAGTCTGAAGTGTTGGTGGGAAGGAGAACTGAAACTCTCTTGGTTAAGATTTAAACAAAACACACACATCCACACACACACCTGCACGTTAAAATGACTAAGTACAGTAACTGCTGCTTTTGAAGGAACTATAGATAAAAAGTAAGAAGATTTCTGTTTGGTTGTTCATTCACTGTAAATGATAGTCATGTAATAAAAAAATTTTAAAAAAGGAATTTAAGTCATTTTAAGGATGCGCGGACCCCATGGATGTTTCCTGGATAAAGCGAGGGAATATCCAGGGGGTCCGAGCCGAGCTGGGCCGAGTCGAGCCGGTGGAAAAGGGGCATAAGTGAAAACTAAAGCAAAACCGAGCCAGAGAACATCAGCTTGTTCGAATCGTACTCCTCAGAAACGAAGCCGTACCTGAATCACGCTGGAGTTGTCCAGGAAGGTGAGCAGCGACTGGCTGAATGAGCTGGACGGCGGGTAGCTGTCGTTGTTCACCACAGCAACCTTGATCCCCTTCGGATCTCCGCCGACACACAGACAGATGAGCGAGATCTGGATGACTGGCAGCAGGAACTGGAAACACAACGAGCTGCAAGCCCGCAGGAGACCCAACCAGTCACTAAACAAGCTTCTGTTTGTTTCTCTCCTGCTGTTATTGATTAGAAATTAAAAAAAGAAAGAAAGAAAAGGAAATACCCTGGCATTCTCTTCATCCGCACCATTGTTTTGATGAACAGCGCGCCGATGTTTCTCCCCTTTGGCAGGATGTGTCTGGCCCGCACCTTCCAGTCCGCTGAGCATCAAATCACAGAAAAATAATCCATGATGATTTGGGACAACCTCAAGTTAATGTAGATGTGACCATATAACATAATGTAAGCACCGCAGTACAGTTCAGGTGATGGGTGTCCAAACTATGTGTCACAAGAAATGTCTAAAGAACTCAGTTTTGGTAAAAAAAAACAACAAATTTTTCCTTCTGAACAATAAACCAGAGTACTTTAACCAAACAAACTTTCTGATTTTTTCGTTGGGAAGGTGATTGATTACCGCAGATTCAAAACTTCAAACAGGTTTTGGAGGTAAACGTAAAAAAAAAAAAAAAAAAAAAAGGAATCCAGTTTTCAAAATGTTTAGGTCTTGATTAAAAAGAAAAACATTTAGTCAACTCTGTGCAATAACAACATCATTTAGGTCTCTCTCTTTTCTTTGTAAATTCTTTCCATTCTTAGCCAAAGTGATAAAAACCAGATTTGGGTGCAGCAAAATTGAGTAAAAGTCACAGGAAAGATGTGGAGCTTGCAGGAGAAAACAAAAATCCTGGTTACTTAAAGATGAATACTTTGATTTTATTTTGTCACATATAATGAATAATGAATATTATGTTTGATTTGACTCAAGGACAGTTTTTAGAATTTCAATTATGGAGACTTGAAGGGTTAAATTTACAGAATAAATACAAAAATCTCCACAAAATAAGCATAAAAAATTCCTACAGAATGAGCCTAAAATCTAAATGCTAAAATATAATTCTTTGTATTGTGGCCAGTATTTTCTATTGTAAGAAATGTTTAACTTGTGATAATTTTTGCCCTAATTAAAAATGTAAAGTTTTAATCTAAAGCAACTACCCGTTCAATTAGAAGCCGCACATTGGACACCCTGCATCATTTTCCTTCTGCTCTGAGTTGGCCTGTCCCCTAAAAAGTGATAAAGTCTAGTTAAGTTTGAAACTTTTACATTACAAAATGTCAATAATGAGTAAACTATCTCTCTATTTTTAGTTGCCATGTTTGTAGCATATGAATGTTCAGATCTGAATAGCCTGAAAAACATAAACGTGCTCCTGTGTAAAAAAAATATATATATAAAAAAATTAAATGTCTAAAAGCAACACAATTTTTCCAAAGAAGGTCGACGACAGATTGACGCCAGCAACTTGGCACCGAGCACATGTCCTGAACAAACATGATCCCACTTCATACCGTATCTGTTGTCTCCAGAATGCACTGTCTGGATAAGATCTCCCTGATAGACTGAACTTAGAGCTGCTATTAAAGGCCGTATCTCAACATGGAATCACAAGGCCTGAAGTCATAAAGCGGCTCTGCTCAGACAGATATGGAGACATAAATGCGAGCGAGTTCAGATAAGGTTCCACTTCTAAGATTTATCCCACTTTAATTAAAGAGACGGAACAAAATGATTGGGGACCAAAAAGAAGAAAGCTTTTAAAGTCTCAAATTCAGATTGCAAGCATATTTATTTGATTTCAGGTCTCGACTAGGATTTTGTAAAAGATTTATAAAACTGATCCCTGGTCACAATTAGACATATTTTGGAACAACATTGTGAGACATTTGCCTGCAAAATGTTTTCACCAGCCAGGTGAAAAAGACCTCGGAATTTTTACCCTTATTTCGATTACTTTCGTCCGTGGAGTTCCATAAACAAAATAAAAACACATTATAACTATAATACATTGTGCATACATCAGTACCTGTACATTTAGGAATGTCTTCCACAGGTGGAGGCCCGACCGCGAGGATTGGCTGACTCTCGTCCCGGCCATTCGCGAACATTTGGCTCTTCTCCAGGGTTTCGCTCTCTGAGTTGGATTCCTGAGTGGAGTTCTGGTCCGACGACTCGCACAGCTGCAAGAAGGCATGCTCCAGGGTCTGCAAACAGCCCGTAACGGAGGTCAGAACAAGCTGCAGCTCATGGGTTTTAATTGGGGTTTTTGCGTAGTTTGTATGAGAACAGCCCAAAAAGCAGAGAGAGGTTACCTTCTCTACATTTATTTTTCCCCCTTATTAGTCACGTTTCAGTCATTAGAAAACAAGAACGACTCCCTGACCCCGACAGGAGCCACACACCTGAGACCTAGAGAGTACTCACTGTTGCACTGTGCTGCTTCATGACTGCATCTGGAGGACCTTCTGCCAGCAAATGGCCGTTTCTCATCAGACCAACCTTAAGAAAATGAAAAAATAAATAAATAAATAAAATTCATAGGAGAATACTTTGATTTGACTCCAAATAGACACTTTGTCACCAATAAACCAGCATTTTATTTCAGTGCTGATAGCAGCAAAGAAAAGGATTGTAATAAACAATTATAAAACCACAATTCGGTTTGACTGATTGGTTTACAGGCAAAAGATTTTCAGGATGAGGAAATGCCTCATGCTTTTAGAGAATGAAATTGGACATACTAAATACACAAGTAGGTCGTACAAAGGGAAGCTGACATCTAGACTATCTATCAAGTTCCTGAAAATCATTGAGAACACAAACAGAAAGAAGGAAATAAAAAAAGTCATCTACGTATGCATAAAAAGATGTCAAAACCTACATTTCTGATACACACATGCCATAAACTAAAGCAATGTGCAATATCTGACATTGCTAACCTGTTACAGGAGATGCTATAGCATGAAAAGCATTGATAAAACTCCTGTTTTCTAAGTCACATCAAAGTGACATGGCAATGTTTCAGTAGCCAGGAGACCTCATTTCTTCTCACTCCCTAAAAGTAGAGCAGAGCATCTTTGTGATGTTTATTACACGAACAAAGCATTCCTCTGGCAAGGAATTAAAAGAGCCAATTAGCAACTACATCATGCTGACTCTGCACATGTGGCTGTCTTTCATCAAGCTGTCATTTCATACTGAAAGTACTAACATAAGTGGTTATACTGGTTTTATTGGATATTTTTTCACTCTATGTTTATGGGTTCAACAACAAGAAAAGCATATTTACATTCTGTATTCAAATCATGCAGTTTTGACTTGTACTGAGCTGGTTAAAAAAGCTTTTTACACGACAGTAAGACAGTCATGTGCTGAGAAATTCTGCCCAAGAACCAGAGAAGCAGTCAAATCCTACGGTGGGCCGGATTTGGCCCACGGGCCTTTAGCTTGACACATGTGAACTAGAACAACGATTCGTCTTCATACAAGTGTGATGAATATTTATGAAACACATAATTAACAAGCTCTTGGCAATTAAAACAGGCACATCAGTTTTTGCCTTGTCATCATGGTGAACTGGAAGGTAAACAAAGCTGTTCTGCCTTGAGTTTTCATGAGTTAGCTAGCTAGCTAATTCAGCTGTACTGTTAGCTCCAACGGTAATTAACAACTTATTCTGACTGAATTTCAAAGCTTAAATCTAGTTTTTTTAAAACAAGGCGAAGAATGGAGGTTATATAGGAGACTGTGAGATAATCTAGAAAAAATAACACTTAGCTTTGTCACCAGTAAACCAGCATTTTATTTCTGTGCTGTTAGTAGCAAAGGAAAGGATTGTAATAAACAATTATAAAACCACAATTCGGTTTGACTGATTGGTTTACAGGGAAAAGATTTTCAGCATGAGGAAATGCCTCATGCTTTTAGAGAATGAAAACTGTACTGTAGAAGAAGTCGTTGTCTTCAATTAGCTTAGCTAAACCTGCTCTCTCCATAAACTAATCTATACCACATAGCTTTGGTTGGATTACAGAAAAGCTAATCTGCATTGCAAACATTCACTTGCAATTTAACTTTTTGGATTTCATAAAGAAGATTACTTGTAAAACAATACATGAACTCAAAGAATTATTGGATTTCAGGTGAACCTGGAGTTAGTTTTCTGAGAAAGTGACTCAATGTTAATATGAAGGCAAAGGGCTTTTTGATTTCCTAACATAATTTTCATCAAATGTGATCATTCTTATGTCCTCTTTTCAACTTCAAGTTTTACAAAACTCAGAATTTTTTTTTTGTCAATTTGAACAAAATCTGTTTCAAACCCCAAACTATGAACTATGTTGAGTACATATGCATTTTAATTCCTTATTTTGTTCCTCTTCTCACCCAATTTTTGTTGCTAGTATCCTCCAGCTGAGGCACATCTACCTGGTATGAACTTCAAGTCTTTACAATGGGTGACACCAAATATAAGGGTTGGTGAACGTTTAAAAATAACAAGCCACTGCAGTTTTACAGCACGTTTAAACTCGCTTAAAGCCGTTATTAATTACGGCAGCGATCTCCACCGCATGAAATCTGCCAACCAGAGCAGAAGACGTAAATAAACACAGTGAGCCTTTGTGCATCCTCATTTCACCGTACCCTCACTGAATTTGAACTCATGATCCTGCTGTCAAAACTAATAAAAACTACAATTCATCTCCAGACTCATTATTCTGTGAAAGAGTTTTGATCTATAGATGTTCTGATAGTTCTCTTTCATGCTTGGCTCGGCTGCGTCTGTCCATTCATTTTGTTGCAGTGTGTGCACAGGTGCGCCTGTTTATATCTGCTTACCACGTCGGCTTGCCTGGCCTCCTCTATATAGTGTGTAGTAATGATGACAGAGACTTTCCCTGTCTTCACAATCTCTACCAGATGTTGCCAGATCCTAAAACCAAAGATGAAAAAAAATAAATAAATAAATAACAACGTGTTACATAACACCTGACCTGTGCACGAATGGAGATTTCCTGGATTTCCTGCCAGCAGCAGGCCTGCTTCTGGCCGTCTGATCCAGCCAGACCGTGTG
Source organism: Poecilia latipinna (assembly GCF_001443285.1). Lineage (NCBI taxonomy): Eukaryota > Metazoa > Chordata > Actinopteri > Cyprinodontiformes > Poeciliidae > Poecilia > Poecilia latipinna. Next base: position 331,200 of record NW_015112654.1, on the reverse strand, counting down.
ATTATGCAACTACGCCGCAGGACCACCCCGCAGGGCTGGATTACAAAAGAAATGTCCACCTTTCTCAGAAATAATCCAAACCGTTGGTGCTGACCTTAAGTGGTGAAACTTTTCACCCTTCTGCCAGGTCACAGCTGTCAGTGCACCATTACTATTAGCAGATCAGCAGAACGTTAGGCATTTACCAACGCTATCGGTGTGAAGGTAATATAATCTGTCCTTATTATCTTTTGGAAAGATAAACTGAACTTCAATCTGTGGACAGTCATAAAAAGTGGCTTCAGACGAATGAACTAATCCTAAAATTACAATAAGTTATCACTGCTGAAAATACTTAGTAATAAATTATAGTGTATTCTTCGCTGCTTATAATGACACAAAACTTATAGACATATAAGTTAAGTGTTCACATTAAACAAATAAATGGAAAGTAACTCTCTTTAGGCATTGTGTTTGTTTTTATCTAGTTTATACTGCAAATATTTTACTGCACTGGAAATAAGACAAATTTTGAGCAAGATGTTGGAGTTTGTTTTAAGTCAATAATTCCTTAATATTTGTGAAAATGTACCAGATCCTCTGGCAAATTACTTATAGATTCACTTATAAATGTCTATCTGCCAGTGGAACTAGTATTTTTTTTAATCAGTATTAAGGAATTATTGACTAAAATTAAGCTCTTATCTCATTAAAAAAGTTACTTGTAAGTTAGTTTTGTCTTATTTGAAGTGTAATAAGATATCTGCATTTGAAACTAGAAATAAAATACTTAGTGAGATTTTGGTTTTTCAGTGCAGCTCCAAAGGGCCCCGTATGAATAAGCAGGAATACATGATAAAATGAATACACGGATGTTTTTGACATCATGATTGTCTTGAAATTCATTAAGCATCAGAATAACATACTGCTGTCATTTTCCCTCATGTACAAGCATAAGTGTTAAGTAAGCATGACCTGGTTCCACGTTTCAGTTGAGAAACCCAGCAAATTTTCCATCTTTTTAATGAGATGCCAGCTTAATATTCTCTTATCTCCACCTGCTGCTGTGCACTGCGAGTTAGTGTGCTGAAAGAAATCTTTTCCCCTTGCTTACAGTCATGTCAGCAGATTTTTTTTAAAGTGCTGCGTGTCCAAAGAAACAACTTCATGCGACCGAGCACTGAAGAAAATCTTCTAATGATAAAGAAAGATAGAAAGATAGAAAATTAGAACTGTTGCAGCATTTTAAGAGGAAATTCAAGTGTATTTTGTGTCTGTAAAAAGTTAAGAATAAATTCACAGAAATGGCTCATTTTCAAAATATTTTATATATTGATATAACAAAAGGTTTCTGAAAAATTATTAACTCCTTTTAGTTGATCAATAGTCGTTTTGTTTAGTCGAAACTTTACCTTTGGTAATGTACACAATATTCTGGATTGAACTAAAAACACATTTTGTTTACAACCTTTGGTCAATTAAACGCTTTACAATTAAATACTGAAATTAAATAAGGTAAAAAAAAAACTGTGAAAATGAAAATGAAGTGGCACTGATGCTTAACGTTATCATACTGAGAGAATATCTCAATGGCCCACACCTATGTTCTGCAGATAACATAGCGCACTTTGGAGAAAAACAAAACCCACGGCAATAAACTTAATTTGATGACTAAAGCAATCAGCTACAAATTGATATTGTGATATAAAAGGATTTAACATGACGTTTTGATTATTGATTTATGAAACCACGTGGTTCCAAAGAAACATTTTCCAGCTGATAAAGTTGATATTAGAGTTTGATGTAAATACTTTTTTGCTAATCTTCTCTCAAGCTTTTAGAACTGAGAAGATATTCGTCATCGTGTTGAAAAAGATTTATCAGATCATCTGTGCTAAATTTAAACTAATCACCAGAAAGGAAAGAAAAAAGATATAAATAAGACATTTGTTTAGAAACACAACAATCAAAAAAAGAAACTATTAATATTACTTCTTTGTAAAAACAAAAAACAAAATAAACCTAAAATACAAATCCAGTCCAAATCAGATATTTACATACATAGACAAAGACATTGAGTTACACAAAACTTTTAGCTTTGCTGAAGTTTTGGCATATTCTTGGAATGAGATTAAAGATTTCTGATGGCCACTCTGCTGTCCTTAACCTACTGCAGGGTGTCCCCCCTGTGTAATATAAGCCTGGCAGGCCACCAGGCTTTATTTGTGCCCCCACCAGGTTAAGCATTGCTTATTTATTTAAGTGTGTTTTTTAATGTTTGCATTTTTTAGGACTTTATAGTTGGTGTTCAGGTATTAATCTTCCTGTCTTCCAATGACACATAATTATCAAGTGATATTCTAAAATTTCCTGTCAACTTTAAACATCTTTTAACTCAAAAACACGACGGGCTGCTGGATGAATGACTGCCTTACCTCCGCTGTGACACCGGGTTTAGCAAGAGTTCTGGGGGAAACCTTATGCTGTATATATAATTTTGCTTAGGGTCATTGTACATTTGAAAGACCAATCTGGACTCATATTGTAACTTCCTGATTGATGTGTTGCGACGCTCTGATGTGTTGTATTTTGTATGAAGTGCACCAGTTTCTCCTGTTGCAAAACATGCACACATGATGATGCCACCAGCCCATTTTGGATTTGGGATGTAAAAGCCATGACAAAGTTATGAAATCATCATCTAAAGGCATTACAAGCTTCATGTGAACTTCTGACTTTAAAGAAAGTGATAGGAAAATCTCCCAAAACATCTCTAATCTCTCTAGGATTTAGTAAATAGAAATAATTTTGCTAATGCTAACTGAGCTGAAACAGGAAAACTTCAGTCTGATTTAAATGTGAGGAAAAAATGTGATGTTTTTATATATATATATACAATGTATGCAAATATTTGGTTCCATCATTCCTTAGGGATTTACTCCCAGTTGGGCCTCAGTTGTATCCAAATAAGATGTCTCCCTTTAGTGGGTTGTGTTTGTGTAAGGGCATCTGGAAAGTTCCACATGACTGTGAAGTGCAGTCTGCAGATCTGCTGGGTGACTCACAGAGGACAGACAGGCGGCTACATACTTGGCTCTAAGCACGGGGTCCACTCCAACCGTCGGTTCATCCAAGATGAGCAGCTCAGGATTCTGCAGCAAGGCAGCTCCGAGAGACACTCTCCGCCTCTGACCCCCGCTGTGACACACAGGGGCAAAACGTGAGAAAAAAAAATTCACACAGGAAGATCCTTCTCCAGTGTTGTTTCGTAACTGGTTGATATTATGCATGCCGCTTGAGACAGAAGAAGGCGAAAAGGTGGGAAGCTTCCAGAACAAAACGGTCAAGACAAACCTGCCTGATGGGACTGAGGTAAACAATAACCAACCACAGGGATGACATCATCAAAAAACAACCTCTTTACATGTGATATTTAGCAAATCACAACTGAGCAAATACATCTAACACTGCATTTTAAACAAATATGAGATTATAAAATAATTAAACACACGAAACGCCACTGTAAAGGCTACATATGGAGCATATTTGTGCATACCATACATATCTTCAGTGAGGCGTGTATTATGGACTTTCCCATATTAGGCCACAACATTCACACCCGCATAATATGACTTCTTTACTTAATAAGGTTGAGTAGCATGGAGACCAGCAAACACGAGCTGAAATAATTTAATAATAAAAAGAACAAGATGAAGACTAGCTAGTCATAAAATACATGATTTGATCTTTTTTTTTAGCTTTGCCAAATGAAGCTTCATCCCTTCATCTTATCAAAATATAATACCAGATGACACCGAAGCAAATTTTTACACCAAATTAAAGAGAAATAAGAAAACTTTATCAGCATTAGAACCGTGGTAGAGCTAATATAGAACACAACGTGAAAAAAGTGAAACTTAATGAAATATAGTTTTACTAAGTTTAAGTAATAGTAGGTCTAACAAGGGCTTTCAGTTCTGTCAACACTGCTGTGAACATAATAGTCATAAAACGCCCAATCGCAGAGTAATTTAACTTTCCCCCCGAGCGCTTATCAGACAAACTCTGACTGCTTTGTTGCTTAACAGCCTCTCAAGAGACGAGATCATGTTTGTCCGCCTATGTGGGTTCACTAATACAGATAATTCGAGGTTCAAAGTCCACAGCACATCATTAACTGGCTGCATCGTACGATAAAATGCTTTTAGGCTCGACCAGGTGCACATCCGAGTGCGGGATCTTTAAAGTCATTACTAGATGTAAAGTGCCTGTAAAGTGGTAAATGAGTTTTACCTTAGATTTCGGACTAGGCTGCTTTTCTGAGGTAGATGCAGGAAGTCAATAAGGAAGTTCATGCGTGCTTGGGTTTCCTTCGATGTCAGGCCATGGATTCGTCCAAAGAAAGTCAAGGTGTCGCTAATGGTGAACTCGTTGTACAGCGCCAGTTCCTGTGCAACACAAACAGACCCGTGTTGTAACTTGTTTCATGTGTTTTTTTAGACTAGAAGCAATAAAACCCTGTAGGTTCCACTTCAGCGGATGTCTGGGGATATCAGTCTTTCCACATGTTATTGCATGATTCTTTTCTGAACACACAAAAACATGAATTTTCATGATAGCGTACAATCACTTACAGTATGTTTATTCAACGTGTTAAAGACATGACTAAAAAATGTGTGCTTCACAAGATAAGAGCTTTTGAAGTGATGCTCTGGTAAAGGCCTGTTTGGTGGGGCAGTTGATGTGTATAAGACAGGGTCAGGGTTCAAATCCCAGCATTCAGGAAGCATACAGAATGCTTCCGGTATGAAGTATTCTCCTTGTGAATGTGTGGCTCTCTCTTGGAGCTGCGACTCCCTTCCACAGTCCAAAAATATGCTTGTTAGGTTAACTAGTCGGTCTGAAATGCCTTTAGCAGTAATTGTGTGTGACTATGGTTGTTTGTCCTACCTGTAAAACTAAAGATTTCAAGTAACAAACAGGTAATATCCTACCTGCAGTTGATAACTCTTTTTGCATTTTTTTTTCTGTATGAATGCTGATTAGTTTAGACAAACCCTTTTGGATCGACCTTTAAACTTTTACCACAATGAATTGGTGACAAAATTCACGTTCTGTTCCGAGTATGTATCCCACAGGAAGACTACTGATGGCGCACGGCCCCCAACCTCCATTTCCTGTTTACTTAATCATCAGCATCTGAGTAAATAATCACCCAATGCTAACAGCGTTATTAAAAATGTTATAAAACAGAGTTTGTGAACATTACCATCAGCGTTTTGCGTAATGTTTCAATATGGTAGAAGTTCACTTTGATTGCAGCCAGACAGGCTAGCTGTTTTCTTCATCTACGGCAGGAATGTCAAACTCAGTTTCATTTTGGACCATATCAAAAATCTGATATAGTCCGGTTAAAGGGCTGGTTGTACCAGAATATGTTGATAAAACCAACTGTTAAAATATTAATAAATAGCTGTCCCTCCAGGAATTTTTGATTGTTTTTGTGTTTTTTTGTAATCAAAATCACATATTTTGTGATGCTAAGTTAGAAATATGTGTAATATGTGTTTCATGATATTTGTGCTAATGTATGATGTTAAATGTGACTTTTTAGCATTTGTCTATTTCTTGACATCAGAGGCTGCAGTCAGTTAAACTCAATGTTTTTGACCAAAAAAATGTGGAGATCTGTTAATTTTGTGTAAATTTTTAGGATTTGTGAAAAACTGGAGGGACTTACTGATGTAATTTGGAGTCTAGAGGGCCACATAAAGAGCTTCGGCAGGCCAGATTTGACTCCTGGGCCTTGAGTTTGAGAGCAGGTCATGAAGGTGGAAAAAGAGTGATGTACTGCAGGTCAGTTATTAACCACTATTAATCTTTAACTAGAACCTGATATCTAAAAAGTTAGGAGTAACACATTAAGACTTTCACCGAAGCAAATTTGATCATTCAAAGATGAAAAAATGCAATAACCATGCTTTAAATGTCATTTAAATATACAAAAATAAAGCAAAGACTAAGACTGCATTTTCTTAAAACAAAAAAAACACAAAAATATCCATATTATTAGAGTATACAAACACAAAATATTTCCCTATGACATGACATTCATGTGGTTTGCCATTTATTGGTGACATCTCTTGTTGAGTTGTAAGAAAAAAAATATCTTGGCATCAAAGAAAAGTAACATTTCATATGTCAGTTCTTTCTCTCTATATGTGTCACACTGTGTGGATGAACAGGAAGCTTAAGGTAATATGAGGACAGATAGCATGCATGCAACTCCCTGGATCTGAACTCTAGTTTGACAGTAACGAGTTCACGCTGCATCGCCTAGCAACACAGGCTAAATTACTGAAGGCCTAGAGCGAGGCAGGGATTTTTGGTCATAAAGAGCAGCTCACTGATATAAAAGCTGGGTCTAGAGTTTTCTGTAAAAAAAAAAAAAACACCTAAAATCTTCCACACTCCTACACTTACTGGGGTATCTGTGGATTTCTAACAAGCTAAAAATCAAAACCTCATCCTAAGATTGACAGCAAAATGTAACAGAGTTTTATTTTCCAATTTTTTTTGAGTTAATGTATTTGTTTTTCAAAACATTCAAGACTTTTGAGCAAATGATTGTAAGGGAGCCGAGTGTTTACGTTTAGCAGTTTACCTGCGGCATGTATCCAACCATCTTCCCTGGGACCTCATGTCCAGGAAATGCAGGCGGCTTCCCCAACACAGTGATGTGTCCTCTTGATATTTTCAGTGTTCCCACAATACATTTTAAAAGCGTCGTTTTTCCACATCCGCTGGGACCCAAAAGGCCATAACTGCAAAACAAAATCATGAACAATTCACACATTAGCATGAAACTAAAGAAGATTTTTACGTACAAACAAGGTAAAAATAAAATAAAATCTACTACTAGCACATTCTGTAACATTTTCCATAGCACACATTTCGCTTGGCTTATCAGGTTTGGATGCAAGTTGTGTTGAAGGTGATCATGTTAGATAAACTAAAGGCTTTGGTTGAGATGTAACCAGGAACCTGAGGGACCTTGTCAGGTGAGGTAGAAATGTTGCGAACCCCAATGTTGCTAGGTGACTGAGTTTTCAGTGCAGACTCTCAGCTTCTGTATATTTTTGGTGTTTGCTGAAACACTGAAAATTATTATTTTATCCATCTACATAAATATGGAAAATACTTAACAACAATTAAAAATAATTCAATAGGTCTTGGTCAGAGTGCATGGTTACAAAATGTTTTGTTTAGGTAAATGAAGAATGTACAGCGATGAACCCGAAAAACTTGGCGAAGAGGCAAACTGATTAGTTGTTTTGTAGCATTTAGTAAAAAAAAATTATAACTTGTGCTATAAATCACTTGAATTTTTAGTAAACATGCTATTTTGTTATTGTTTACTAATTTATCATAGTTATATCACAATATTTTCTTATTTTGCTTAATTTTAAGAGTAGAGATACAAGGGTAGCTTAGCTACGCTAAATGGAGAAAATGGCAAGTAAACCCTTTTAAAATTTCATAATGAGTAGACGATCCTTAAGTATTTATAAGTAAAAATTGAAGACGTGTTATAGATTTATTTTTATTGAAAAGAATATGATACTCTGAAAAAGATAACTTGAAATAAAGTTTATGGAAATTATTCATGGCAATAAATAATTTAGCTCAGAATAAAAGTTTTAAAGAGCAAACAGACTTAATTGATCTATTTTTACAGTAAAACATATTCCAATCAGAGTCTTAAATTTTTTATTAAAAACTGTTTTAGTTTTTAGATCCATTAATGCTTCTAAAACTTAAAAACATGTTTATGGCAAGACACGCTAGCAGTTTAGACTCCCTGGGGAAGTTTTCAAAGGCTGTTCCCTATCTATTTCCCTAATATTAGCTTTAATTACATTTTATGCTACTCTAATAAAAAAAAATCCAAGCTCTTAGAATTGTTCATGTTGTTTTAATACCCATATGGATGAAAATATTGTCATCATAAGTTTAAAACAAGGTTTCTGTTTTTTTTTACACAATAGTTAAAGCGGCAAACAAAAGTTGCCAGGTTTGAGGATTGAAAGTTTGATTTCTATCATTCTATACTAAATCAAGACATACTATCACAGCATACTTTGCATATTCTTTAGATCAATAGTGTACAAGAACAAATGTGTTCTTTTACCCTCGCTAGAACAAGAACAAGTCCTAATGAACTAAAGTGCAGCACTCTGGGTTCCTCATAGTTCCCGCTTTTGGCAGCGTTTGATAGTTGGACACCGCAAGACAAAACGTTCTCAACAGAATATGTGTCCAGGAAAACTTGTAAAAACACCTCAAGCCAGGGTTGCAAGAAGAAAGTAATGTCATTCTTTTCTTTCAGCCCTGGGAAGGAGAACAAAGTTGCCTGTTCTTAGAGCATTGAGCTTCACACATACTTGGAATACCCTAATGACTGTTGAATGTTACATCATTCTGTTGAGAAATACCATGTCATAATCATGATGTGTTATTTTCAGTGAACTGTAGTTTCAGCAGCATATAGTACAGTTTAGATGGTCTGTCTCAATGCAGCAGACAAGTGAGGTATGGTGCAAGATGTGATTATTGTGCTAAATGATTTAACACAGTCTGAAGACGTCTTGCAATGTTTGTAACGGACTTAACTTGTATGGTTCTGTACACTGAATTTGAATCATTATTTTGTGCATGTTTGAGGTAGATAGATAAGAATCCTTGTTGACATGGTGTCCATATTTATTCTTTTCTCTGCAGAATCAGTACATGAGTGACCTGTAAACTGAACCTGTACATATTTATGAGTGAACTGTACTTTTGTCATTCCAAGAATTTAGGTCAATGTAGAAAAAAGTCAAAGTAAATCCTCTATCACTGGGCACAGAAATGACAAAGACAAACAGTGGTGACAGTAAACAAAGGACAGAAACCAGAAGCTAATTTTTACAAGCAGCTGAAGGCTGCGGTGTCACAGAACAGTATGTTTTCTTTGCTATCTCATCTCTAACTCTATTAGCACTTAGGAGGGATGGAATTTTCCTCTTTTCACAAAAACCAGCCAAACAGTATGTACCGGCAGTACCTTGATTTCTAAGCCGGAAGGTGACGAGTTTGGCGACTGATTAGTCAAATGAATGACAAAAGGAGAGGGCGAGCGTCCTGCCAGCAGCTCCCTCGAGAATGCAAACATCATTTGCATGGTGAGCCATCCTTGGATGACTAGGAAGAGTACTTAATGCCTGTCAGTGCTACAAGGAGAAATGCACAATCAAACTCTGATGTAGACCAAAAAGGCGATCTCTGGTCCACCATAAACCTAGGTTTCAGTTCGATTGAAGTGAACTCTAGCAAATCTAGCTAGTGGGAAAAATTTCTCATGGTCTTTTAACAAAGACAAAAGATAAATCCTACAACTGCTAATTTCTCACACCACTCAAATTTTGTTTACATTTCATGAAGACAGTGTTGTTTTCTTCATTGGTTCTTGGTGCAGTGCAATCACAAGCGAGGGGGTAAACGGGTTTTTCAAAGGATTCAGTTTGTCTGACACGGTGCAGATTGAAAGAGAACCTCTCTAGCTAAAAATGTAACAAATATTGTAATTTTGGTTCTCAATCGAACCGAGTCTAATGGACCGTCAGGTGTGAAAACCCCTTAAGAGTGAGAGTACTCACATCTGTCCCTGTGGTACGGTCAGGTTAAGGTTGGTTAGGACCTTTAGCTTTCCATACGACCGGCATACATCTCGGCACCGGATTGCAAAGTTGTCCTGTGCAGCAGGCAGAGACGCTTCCAGGTCTTTTTTCATGTTTCCCTCTGTCATCTGGAAGAGAGTGGACATTTTATTAAAGGACATCAGTGAAAGTTCACGCTATGGATCACTTGCCCTTTGCTATATCAACTCCTCATCAAATATTTGCACCTTACAATCTGTGACTCAATCTGTGATAAGATTGAGACTTGAGTGTGTGGCTTTATCTTTGCAAAATACCTCAATTCAGAAAACCTTTGCACATTTTTTAAAAACTGCAACCAATTTAAAGCAATACATTGGTGGCATTTTCCACTGCAGATGCAATCTACTACATAGATAAGATTTATAATAACAAATTCTTGGCTAAATAATTCAGTTGCTAAAAACAAGAACTAGAGTTTTTTTTGTTTGTTTTTTTTACAACGAAGCTACCCAAAACATACACTAGGTTTAATTTTTTTTTTTACATTTTTCTACTTGTTGTTTGAGCTACTGTCCTGGCTTTGTGAAAGTCCATTGCTAAGACAGAAAGTATAAAATCTTCCACAGTGCACCAGCATTCCTTGAATTGCTTCATGTTTGTCTTTGTGTGCATATTTACAAATCCCATGTTTAAGATGGAGAAAAAAATGCCACAGGAGCACATTTTTACTCACGTTTTGGCATATTTTGGTAAACGTATTGTGGCATTGTTTGCCAAACGTAAATCAGTTTCATTGGTGCTTTGTATGAAAAAGCAAAAATATTTCTGTACACGACAAATTTATTTTGTGGAAATGCCCACTCGTTTTTCACGTTACAACATGCATTTTTGTCTATCTTGGCAAATATTTACAGAGGTGTTTTGCTGCTGCTTAAAAAGAAGCTAATTTCACTTGTTTCACAAAGAGGCTCAATACTGAAATTATTAATTTTGAGAAACTCCTTCAAGCATATTTTCCATCATTTATTATGAAGTAAAGAGCATGCTGTTGAGGGATACACAGACAAAGACGTTTGTTTTCACCAATCATTTTGAACTCTGTAATAAAATATGTTCTTCTTTTCATTAGATTCCTACAGAATTCCAGTATGAAGTTTTTAGAAAGACAGTTTTTAAATTGGCCAGCAGGTTTAAACCTTATCAAAATCTACAGTCAAGTGGGGAAATCATCAGAAAAATAAGCCATTTAAACAAAGAACAATCAATTTTTTATATCAGCTGAACTTAGGTAGCAGTCTGATCAGATTGTGTACAGTCTGCACTCGGTCAAAAGTATGTTTGGACTTCTTCTGTGGTTACAATATGTACTAAAAAAGTGTCGGAGAGGAGTTGTGTTTTGGAACGCTGCAATAAGGTCAGCGTGGTTATTTGTCTTATAGAGACAGGAATGCTCAGATCTGAGTTGTGTCTAAAGGAATAAACTTGCCCGTATGTGGTGAATTGGTCTGGATGGGACAAAATGAATGCTGTAATTTGTAACTTTCCGTTCTTCAGTTTCCTCAGTCTGGTAAATCAGGTGTCTGAAGGTCAACAAGCCATCTGTTTCTGGAACCTTTTCTTTTCTCAGAGATTTATTAATCATTTCAATGCCTAATGCTCATTAACACTAATATTGTGTCACTCATTCTACACAGACTTTAGTTTTACAAAGGTACAAAGCCCTCATGACAAAGATTCATTGATATAACTGGGACGTTTTCCTTTGTTTTATGTCTCCCTTGACTTTCACTTAAGAAATAATTTTTTTTATTTTCTGCTTAAATTCAAGACAAAAGAATGTGTCATTGACTTCATGTAATGTTTATTGTGAAAACATTCCCATCTGTGATCCAGAACATGATGTCCCCAATGGCCTTTCTATGAATGCAAAACCTAGTGGAACATTTTGATCGCTTAGAAAAACATATTTCATTTTTTTATGTGAAAGTTAGTTTGAAAGTTTTATTTTTATTTTTCGGAGCTGATGAACAATTAGACAATTTCCCCTTGATTTGCTTTGATTGGATCAGCAGGACCAATACAGAAATATATTGTTGTTTTTCTTCCTGATCGTTAAATTCGACAAAATTAATACGTCCCAGAGTTTTCATTCTATAAATGCATCAACCAATGTCTTGTTTTTGGTGCAGTATTTGTTTTGCTTCATAGGCATGTCTAACCTTTACACAAGTGTATTCACAGAATAAACTTGTATTAAAATTTGCAGTTTATTAACTGTTAATGACATTATTTTTCCCCACTCAATATTTTCAAAGTTTTATTTGTACTCTCAGACAAATCTTTGTCTGAAATAATGGGCTTTAAACATATGAACTTTCACTCCTTAAAGGACAAAATAAATATGGATTCAAGCGGTGCAAGACACTCAAACAGCTTGTTTGAGTTTCATTCCTACAGAAGCTGTTCTGTTCAAAGCACCCTGATGCAATCTGCTGGAAAAAAACAAACCTCTCTACTTCAGGAGGTGGTCACCAAAACACTTAGGGTGAGATCTAGGTCCATTCTTTCAGAATTTGTAAGCAGGAACCCAAACTATGTTGCCCCTCAACCTCAAAAGCAGCAGACAAGCATCATGTCGCAAAGCACCTACTGGATCGTACTCGGACATTCCTCGCGATATGCTCGGATCACCGCCTTCCAGCCATCAGGACACAAATTATGTGGTTCCAAAAACAACCAGGAACCCAGCAAACTGTAATCACAGCATTTCTTTTGCTGTTTCCCCCCAACTAACTTCCTCCTTTAATCCAGAATCTCTCATTTTCCAGCAGGGAGATTAGAGGGATTGCAATGCATAATCTGGAGCATTTGCGCGGTCTAACCCTTGCCACTGTAGCCTAAATATTTCATCCTTAATACACCTCTGCTCTGCTTAAGAGGAACCCTACTTTTGCATACATATGTAAAATTTAAACTGCATAAGAAATGTTGACATTGCATTGCTGATGAAGATTTGATGGAGAATTCCAGCAATAAGACTCACCCAGCAGAGAAGACGTGGGTAGAAAGTGAACGGTGCAGAGGTGTCAGAGCAACTGACTCCTGACTGAGTTCTCACTCTGAAGACATTCAGTTAGTAGCATATGAACGTCAGCTGACACAAATATCTCAACTAAGTTGAAGGACAGGTTTTAGTTCACGAGCCAGCAGGTGGAGCCAGCATGCTTCCTTCTTTAATAAATATCCAGTTAGAATAGCACACACATGCACGAACACACACACAGCTAAATCTAACCCTTAACTTGAAAACAATGCTTCATTTTATGGGGTCCATGCTTTGTGTCCCATAAGGACCAATAGGTCCCCACATCTTAGTGTTTGTCAGGTGAACGGTCCTTACAAAGTATCAAATACAAGAACACATTTTGCTCTTCATCGTTCAGCAGGTGCCTTCCAAAGCACCACTTTGAAAATAATAATAAAAATAATAATGATGAAGATGATTTTTTAGCTCCTAATTTCAGATTTTGATCCGAATCCAGATGTCTTTGCTCCAATCAGAAGACGGGTTGTAATTAATGGGAACACTGGACTGGTTCTCTGCACTGTGAGAACCTACTTCCTCCCTCTGATACTGACCTAAGTGAACCCAACAGGTCTGCTCTCATTCACCGCTCGCCCCGCCGGGGTGATCAGGAAGAATTCCTACCTCTCCTGCCAAGTTGTTGGGGTCTTGCGTCATCGCTAGGTGGAAGAAAACCAGCTCTCCTGCGTAGACTCTTTAAAAGGCGGAAAGTTGTGGCCAGTAAAAGAGAACCGACTGCTCCGAGGTCGGCCAATCACAAAGTATTTATAAGCTGCGCGTTGGGCAGCCCCTCTACTTTCACTTCTCCCCCTGACATATCAGCGCGTCACGCAGGATGTGAGCCACTGATGTCTCTCTCTTCCCCCCCCACGCCATTCAACACCACCTGCGATAAGGCGCATCCTTGCTCCCTTTGCGCATAAATCTATTCATAAATATTATTCCTAGTTGAGAGAAAACGCCAAAACACGACACGGCTGCTTCTGGTTGCGTGCATCCAGCAGAGTTGAACTCCATCCCTGTGCAGCGGTGCATCAAGGCCCGCTCTATAGAAGGAGGAGCGCCTCGATGCGCACCACAAGCATTTTTTTGGTGCAATTTTTCTATTTTTTAAAATCAAAAGCAACTTACCAGCTGCTCCCGCATCTCGGTGGAGTCTGCTGGGCCGGTGATGGTCGCATCTTTCCGGCCGGAAGCCTCCGCAGCCATGGCAGCCGCAGCGAGGAGGAGGAGGAGGGGAGGGAGCTGAACACCGGACAGGAGACTGGATCTGTGCAGCAGAGAGCGCCACAAAGGGGCGACAAGGAGAGGCACGGATGGGCTGCGGGATTCCCAACTGCTTTCTAATAACTGGAACATATTCAGGAAGGTTATTTGTTATTTTCACCCACAAATGATCACATAGTGCATATTTCCATATCAGAGTTGCCGTAGAAGAGACTATGACAGTAAAATTTCCCGTGTGACCTGAACATTTTTGGCAAACTTCTATGGGAGAGTGGGGTAAAAGTTAGCTGTGGCGGGCAAAACTGACCCCGCAGCTAAGCTACTATTTCGACTTTATTTGTTCCCACAGTTAAAATGCTACACTTCTATCTTCGTTTCTGATCTCATGTCATAGCTCATATAGCATAATAGATACATGGAACAAATTTTAAAATATAGATATTATGGTCTAAACACATTTTTTAATGATTTACTGAATTCACTTTCAAGTTTGGAAGGTGTATTTTAAGGAATAAAACCCTAACCCATGGTTCTTACCTTTACAAATTTTATTAAATAATGCCTTCCTCCTAACTATTGGGTCACATGATCAGTGTTTTTTTTACTGTTTCCTAGCAACAAAGGGTGGCTCTCCCCTAGGTATTTTATTAGAATTTTTTTTTCAATACAGCAACAAAAGTAGGACATAATTTTGATATCGAAGGGAACAGATGAACGGTTTTTCAAAATGCTTTACAAATAAAATCTGAAAAGTGTGGCATGGATTTGCTTTTATTTTCCCCTTATGCTGATTTGTGTGAATGAAAGTGCAGTCAACTTAATCTGAGAATAAAGCCTGCTGTTCTGTGAAGGCTTCAAAGGTTTGTTAGAGGATGTTAGTGGAAAAACCAGCAGACAAGTAAGGAATAAGCTAAAGTTATGTCATAAAACAAAGATTGGCTTGTTTCATTCAGATAAGACCGAAATTTAGCTTTTTAGCCAATGTTGAAATACTTTGTCAGGGTTAAAACTATCACTAACACATCATCTCCAAGCTGAAACATGGTATTGGCAGGATTAGGCTGTGGGTCCAATGTTTTTCAGCAGAGACAAAGAAACCAGTCAAAGCTGACTGGAACGTGTTTATTTCAGGAAAAAAAAAATTATGTTTTTCTTCCAATATTATAACGACTAATAAAAGTTTACATCAAAAAGGCAACTTTTTAAAATGTGTGAACTGTCATACTGGCTGAGCATATGTAACTCTTAATGACTCAAATGAACATGAGGATCTATTGGATTCATCAGAACGACACACGGAGGAAACGTCATGAAAAGACAAATAGCCTCTTCCCTCCAAACATCACCGTACACATGCTCACATGTCGTTCCTCAAGCATTGTAATGATACCAGGTTCTTCATAGAGGAAAAATACGAACAAAACATTATCAACTTTTATACAGAGTGTCTGTAAAAGGTGCCGAGTCAGCAGTTATGGGACTGGGCCTACACAGAACAGACAGAAAAAAAAGATCTGAGCCATGTTATCAGTCTTGAAGGCTGCCATATCTACACTTTGTTTCTCTTCAGACGCACACACTCCTCCGTCAGCACAATGCTGTCACTTGCCTCTTCCTATATGTATACTCATGCATGTTCTTTTTAAAATTGTAAAGTTGTATGTGGGTGGGAACATCGTGCTATGTATTTAATAATATTATTTAATATTGTGTATTTACACACTTGTTGAGTGTTTAACAGAAGCAAAAAGCCAGTAAGGACAGCTTGACATGTCCTATTAGGATCATGAATGGTCTCAAAGGGCTGGTTATGTCAGAAGGTATAGATAAAACCCATTAAAAGACTGTTAAAATATTTATAAATAACTGCTACTTCTTAAAGTACTTCTTAAAATT
This sequence comes from Poecilia latipinna, assembly GCF_001443285.1. Taxonomy (NCBI): domain Eukaryota; kingdom Metazoa; phylum Chordata; class Actinopteri; order Cyprinodontiformes; family Poeciliidae; genus Poecilia; species Poecilia latipinna. The sequence goes on along the minus strand of NW_015112654.1, from coordinate 315,312 downwards.
AAATCAAATTTATCAATTTAGCAAAAAATTTCAATAAATATTGCGATAAGACGGTAAATGTGACTCGCCATCTCGATCACGGACGATAACTTGAAAGCAAAGATGAGGCAGCCGTGTAGTAAAGTAAGAAGTGCTTCCACCTGCAGGTGGAAGTCAGCATCACTTTAACCCAGTGTTTTTCACAATTTTTGCAGAAAATTAAAAAAAAAGTTACTTATTCAGTCTTTTCCTAATGGTACTGTAACAATTATTTAAACGCTATTGTAGTTGTGAAGTTTGTCAAAATTTGTTCATTTATTCTTTCAGTATATTTTATTTAGTCAACAAGTTATTTTCTCCTGGCATTTATTGCAGTTTAAGTTGGTGCTTAAATTATGCTCTTGACGGGCTGTGGTTGCCATAGCAACCAGTAACAGTCAGCTTACCCCTCCGCCCTCTTTGCTCCTGCTGTCTTGCAACCGAGGTATGTAGTGGGATCAGCTTTATGTTTTCTTTACACGTTTTTACATAATACACATATGTTTTAACTGCTCTCATCATTAACGTTGTGCATATCAATTCAATTAAACTCAAAAATACTTTGTGTATGCCGAAGGGAAATTAAATGTTGTTGTAACTAATTTAATTAAAGTGCTACGGTAGATAATGATGGCTGTGGACAAAATGAAAATGAAACAAAATTAAAATTTTACAACAATTAATTGTTCTGTTTCTCTGAAGTTAGTATAGGTTAATTGTAGAAGTAGCTGGACTGATATTAACCACCAACTTGACTCTTCAGTATGCTCCAATTTTTAAATTAAAATTAACATTTTAGTTGTCAATTGTGTGATAGTCTTTGGATTTTTAATACATTAATTGGGGCATAATTTCTTCTTCTTATTTTTTTTTTATAAAGAATCAAGAAAATTATGGATAACCCTGAGCATCCTCTTCATGAGACTCAGAAAAACCTGTCTTCAGTCAGAGGCTTCTTAAAATGTTGCTGTGAAATAGACGACTACAGGAAATCCTGCCATTGTCATCTGCAAAAACTCTTGAAATAGTCTTGAATGATTAAAATTAGAAAAAAAAAATTACATTTGGGATCAATGAAGTATTTTTACATTTTAATTTGTATTGTTGTATTGTTGTAACGTCCACACGGGGGCAGGATGGCTCAATTAACCCAAAGCAGTCAAGGGAGAGAAACGTGTTTTATTGGTCAAACCGGAGAGGGCTAAAGAAGTCAATGAATCTTTCACTTTATTTAACGGAAAGATTTTTTTTATGTGTGCATATGCATTTGCGCATTTCTGGTTATATTTTGTGCACCTCGTTGCCCTCTGATGCATGCTTTGGCGTCTAAACATTTACTTAAAAACGGGGGGGAAACTCCCCACTTTGTGTCACATTCGGACTTCGCCTGACGCTCATTTATTCCAACCACCTCCAGCCTGCTGACAACACCGAAAACAAACCCAAAGAGCGCGTCCGCCTAATCGGCTGAAGGCTCGGGGAAGATCTGTCCGATGATTAGCCCTCTCCAACAGACGGGGATTAAAGCTGCTGGTCTCTAATTATTATAAAGCATTCGTCAGCACATTTATCCACCCATTTCAGGGGCCGACAGTAAAGCGGAGGCGGGGAGTGCAGATGTCCTGTTAGGTGCTCTTTCTCTCTCTCCCTGTGTGTGTGTGTGTGTGTGTGTGTGTGTGTGTGTGTGTGTGAGGTGAGGCCTGGAGCCGACCGACGTCGGGGGACGCAGGAACTGGGAAATCCTCCCGAGGCAAGTCCCACGACGTAGACACGCCACGCTCCGCTCCCTCCCTCCGTCTCTCCCCCTCTCCCTCTCTCCCCAAGCTCGCATCCTGTGCTTTTCGGCTCAAGATGGCGGTGCAGGCAGCAGAAAAGGACGGAATAGTGAGTATTCCCAAAGCCACATCAGCTTTAGAAGCAATGGGTGGAAGGAATGGGGGGTGAAGGAGGAGGGATTGCGTTCATTTGTGCATTCGGTGGGGATTGCTTGGTAATGCGCATCGTTATCTGGACGTGGAAGTGCTGTAAACGTGGACCAGAGCGCAAAAACCAGAGGAGGGTGGGTGGGGAGGGGAGGACTCCTCTTTCATCCAACTATCATCCCATGCGTGGGGCTAGGGGGAGGAAACGAGGAGATCCAGCCCGGTTGTGGTGGCATGCCTTCACCCTACGCCGCACGGTGCTCAACACGCAATCAGCTCTCTAAACCTGCCAGATCGTCATTGTTGCGAACCGCGAAGCGAGGCCACAACAATTATCAATTATTGATCACACAGGCCCGCAGCCTCACGGTGGGTCTCTGACCCGGGTCCTTGTTTGCTTATCGGCTCCTGATTTGTCCTCTGGTGTCTTTTCAAGAACATGGACGGGGATCACACGCTGAACGACTCATTGGAGAACCCCGCTCTGATCTCACCCGACAAGGAGGATTTATCCCGTCTTTTGGTAAGAAATATCTCCCCCCCCCCTTCCCCCCCACCTCCACACGCCCCCAGTACCATTGTTTGAGTCAAGCTTTGAAGAGTGTATCATCATATCCCGGTGTTTGATTTATTTGTTTGGGTGGGTGTGATGGTGGGGTGGGGGTGTTGTGCGCAGACGGTGCCTTTCAGCGGGCGCATCCGCGGCGGAATGCGACCGGGGAAGAAGATCATAGTGATGGGTATCGTCGATCTGGAGCCACACAGGTGAGATAAGGCCTCACGAAGCGGCAGGCTCAGTCCTACTTCTGCATATCTATAATACTCTGAATACAAGTCTGTGCGCACTGATTGATATCTAAGATAAAATCCTTTTTTGTTGTTTTTTTCCACTTTGTCAAACTTGTACGTCCTCTTCGTGAGGGCAGTGGAGCTTTAAATAAGCAGAGACAGGGCGTTTCCTCACCACCAGGAAGAACAGAAAAGGGGGGGCCAGGGGGTTGGGGCTGTAGGGGAAAATATGAGGAATAACAATCCCCAGTGAGGCAGATTTTGTTTGGGTGTGTCTTTCACCCTTCATGGAGACTTGTGTTGAATTTGAAGGGGAGGAAAAAATCCTCCCCATGACCTCATCTTTCCTGCTGCTGGCAGAGAATTCAGAGTCCAAAGTTCATGTGAAAAATAACAGCTACTCCAACAAGCTGTCTTTGTTTTGCTTTTTTCTTCTTCTTTTGTTATTTTCTGTTGTGTCTTGGAAAGTTTACAGCAAGGATGAGATGCTTGAGTATGTATGAGCTGCACAGCCGCAGGGGAGGGAGGATAAACAGAAACTGTAGCAAGAGGGATTATGCATAATTAACACACGCACACACACACATGATTTGCTCTTAGACAGCAACAGCAGAATTATTCATATGTCTCATCCCAGATTAGCTACAGATGTGGACACGTTTATTGCCCCCAATGGTGAAGATGAGTAAAAAGCCTAGAGATAAATGTATCTTTTATTTAAGTGCTCTAGTTGCATTCAGTGTGAGAAACACATGTTAAGTAATTGTTTAGATGTTTTCACGGGGAATAAATATGATGTGACACCACGAGCCATTTCCTTAAATGGGGAGCGTAAGGGAAGACGTTGGAGAACCTAGGAAGATTAAAAACTAAATTAGCAGAGGTACCGACGTAATAGTCCAGTTTTGGATCTGCTGTCCGACTCCAACATGTTTTATTGTCTCCTCAGCTTCGACGTCAGCCTGACCTGCGGACGGGATTTGGAAAAGGATGACCTGCCATTCGACGTGGCCCTGAAACTCACTGCTAGCTTCAGCAACCGGCAGTTTATGCGGAGCGCCCGCGTCTCAGGGAAATGGACAGATGAGGAAGCTTCCACTTCCTACTTCCCTTTCATCCCTGACCAGCCTTTTAGGGTAAGAACTTCCCTTTGCTGTTAGTATCTCAGCATAAGAAGAGGTAGTCCCAGAGATCTGCCAGGTGTTTCCCAAACTTGGAGGTCAGGGGATCGAACACCAGAACCAAAGACCAAGACAGAATTTAGGGAGATTATGTGCAGACAACACAAAATGACAATTGTTCCTTTTTAGACTCCTAAAGACTGAAATTAAACAATTTACGTTTGACATGCCCTGACTTTTATTTAAAAAAAAAAAAATCTTATCTTTTTTCAAATCATTGAACAAATCGCACATAAACATTAGCAGGTAGTTCAAACAACACTCTTCAGTGTGGAAGTGGAAAGAAGACTTTTTGTGTATCAGTGAAGTGTTTAAAAACATGAGGAAACATGAAGGCTGTTGAACGCTTCCTGAAGGAAAGATGGATTTTATATTTGAAAACAACTGAACCGATTGCTCAGCTGGAGGAGTGGAAGCGCCTGTTATCATGCAAATTAAGTAAGAAAGGAACGGAGACGGGTTGACGTCACCATCCTGTCAAGCCCTTCAGGCAACAGCAGGTAACAGGAAGTAGAATCTACTACAGTGAAGTTGCTAGGTTTCATCTATTTTTTGAGGAATCCCGTTGTATTAGTCAACAAACTAGATAAAGAAATGTTGGCGGTGTTTTGGAAATCTCACAGTTAAGACCACGGTCTCCTCCTGACTCTACATTTGAGTAAACGGAGACTTATGTTGGCTAAAAACGGTAGAAACATTCAGTTGTATCGGATAAAATTGGTCATATCTGTTGATTTCCTGTCAAAATCAGTGATCAAAAATAGTCTGGAAGATCTTTGATCTGTGCATCTTTACTCTTTAATGCATGAGACCATCAGTCCTTGCAGCATTAAAACCGAAACAAACGGCAGAAACCCTGTGCGCCATCACGTGTGTCTAATGTTAACACAGCCTGCATGAGTGCAGTGGTGTGTTTACAAAACAGCATCAGCTGCTCACGTATAGAATGAAGTCGGTGCTGGGGGTGAGGGACGCTTCAGGTAGAACAGCTGTGACTCATCACTGCTAGACATCAGGGCCCGGATGCTCATTCACATTCCGCTCTAATAAATTATGAATCATAATCAGCAAGAAATAGTTTGAGTTTAAAGTCCATGTTAATATTCTCATGCGTTGTGTTTGCAGAATATTTTTAGGCGTCCTTTTTGCTTCTCGCTGCCGTCTCTGTGATAAGGCCATCGTTGCTTGTGGTGGGTGCGCGGTCAGGAGCTGGAGCCTGGAGATTACAGCTGTTTGTTTGAAACAAAGTGGAGGCATGTGGACAGACACATGATGGTCTGTGGTTTTTACAGTGAAAAGGCTTTTTTTTGTCCTGCTGATGTCTTTATGGAAACAGGCCTGTTATTGGCAGGGGAAGCTTCCTCCGGTCTAAGGAGTGGGTGGAGGTCTACTAGTGTGGTTTATGTGTTTATTACTGTATTTGGTCAAAAGTTGAACTTGCTGTGATCGTGAGGCATCATGCTTCGGGTCAAACTGAACAAGTGGACTAGGGGGAAGCAATAGTGGGTTCAAAATACTTGACCTATTTATAACATGAAATGAAAAATTTGACTAAATAACAATAAATCACTAGAAAATGGAACAAAAAATACTTGATAAAATGTAATAGTTTTTTTTTTTCGTGCTGTGAATTTTATGGTTCCTACATGACAAATTGGAAATGGTTCAGGGATAAACTGAAAAAGCTATTGAAAATGGGGGTGAGGAAAAAAGTTAATGAAACGAATAAATTTTGTCCCAAGTTAATTTTATTGCAACCTGCTTTTTGAGTCGAAATCTTTTCAGTTATTTTTCTCTAGGCTGAAAATGTAATTTGCTAAATTAAAACTTGCATTTTTGTTTTGAGGTCTTCTGCCCCTGCTTCCCTTTACTTTATCTGCTTCCTTTCTCTCCTTCCCTTCCTGCAGATTGAGATCCACTGTGAGCACCAGCGTTTCCGGATATTCGTGGACGGACACCAGCTCTTTGACTTTTATCACAAAGTGAAATCCTTGCCCTCAATCGACACAGTACGGATACACGGAGACCTACAGATCACCAAGCTCGGTTAACGCTCCCTGCTCTTCCCACTCGCAGGAGATCTGTTTTGTGTGTGAAGCAAAGACTTGATCACAAATGACCGCACACACACACTAGCGCATTACGTCGTCACCGGTAAGCCGTCATCCAGCGCTGCAGCAGCATTCCATGTTGGGGGTAAAATAGCTCTCTAGAGAGGACTGTTTAGGATTTTTCAGCTTTTTTTTCTTCAGTTGTGAGGATATAATGCGTTTCTGCTCATTTCTTTCTTTTTAACTTTATATCCAGTCATTTAATTTAAGCTCTAAAACCTTCATAAGTAAAAGCAAACCTCTAAAATGGATTGTTTGGGAGGAAACTTTGAGTTCAAGATTGGAAAATTACTGTTTGTTTTGATTATGATCTCTGCTTTCAAGGATGCTTTAATAGAAATTATTCTTCAGATGAAAAAAAATAAATCTGCTCATATTGTTCAAGAGTCAAGCAAATTTACCAGTAACTGCTGTACGATGAGTTTTACTCCAGATAAAGCTGATGTCAGTAGAAATATCACTGTTTTTTCCCCCCTGTGTGTTTATATTCAGTTTTTTTCAAAGCTCAGAGATGTCAATTCAGTTCAAATTTAAAGTCTTATTACTGCAGACCTAAAACTTTCTGGCCTATTTGTTACTTTCCGCCATTGCACTTTCAACTCTTGTGCTCTCCATGAGGTCTATCCTAGTTTACGTGATGATGTGCTGCAGCCTCCCCGACCTAAATACCTAAAAACCAGGATTATATCGAGACGTCCCACATTGCTGTGTGCTGCGTTCGCAGGCAGATTTTTAGCGACTCCTGCAGATGGAAAGCAGAAAATCATGTTGAAATGACTTATTTTGTGTAATTGGCTTAACTTCGGGAAATCCTTCAAACCTGAAAGCAGGACCACGTCGTTGGCGGTACTTTGAATGTACGATGTGCATGTTTCCATGGTCGTGCAGACGACATAGCGATGTACATAATTAATTTAAAACGTTTAATACTTCAGTTGATTTTGCAGTGTGGCTGTCGATGTCACAGTTCAGGAACGTGTGTGTGTATTTATTTGTGTTTTCTGAATCATTCCACACCAGCTCATAGCGAGGCAGAGCTTTAATGTCAACAGGAGCTCCTTCTGAAGTCTTGCTAGTAGCAATGCGATGCACCAGTCTGTCATTATGACTGTTCCGCTACGTGCAGAAGATCCCTTTTTTTCCTCGGTTATGACAATTCTGCACTAATTGTTGTAGTAAAACTGCTAAAAGTCGTACTTGCTGTTGGTGCTGCTACTGCTCCTCTTCCAGTATTAACATTGTTACAGGGTTAAGTTCCTGCTGAAGCTCCATAAGATGAAATGTACTAAAATTTCACAGAGAAAGCAAAGGCTGTGGGTTGAAAGGTTGGGATACGCTGATTAAAATATAGCATATTTTGTCAACCGTCATGTTACTGAGTGACCAATTAAGTTTACTGAGTATTACTTTATTGCTGCGATGTTTACTATATTTATTTGGTTATTGAAGTTGAGGCTGTTGGATACCTCCAGCTTTGTAAAGACATCAAGGGGCGTTCTTGTTATAATGAAATCTGATCTGCATGAACCAGCTGAAATGTTTTTTGTTTTTTCATAATCTTGCTCTAAAGTCATGAAAAAGATAATAGTAACTTTAAATAACCAGTCACAAAGCCCATTTTTTGCTGTGGATAGACCAAAACTGATAGTTTAAAAGAAAAATTGTCACTGATTGGCGACATTAATCTAGACTGAACCTCTCTGAGGCCTTATACACACGAGGCCAGGTCTTTATAAAAACAAATATCTCTGTCACATTGTTTAAAAACAATCTTGTACACATGAAATCTGTTTCTGAAAAGTTTTCATCCACATTAACTTGCATAAATACGCCTCTGAGTGTTGTTTTAAACATGCCAGACCCACAGGGGGCGGTGTAGTGCTAAGCTGAAACCCATGTCGGCCAATCAGATTGCTTGAAAACAACCACAACTTCCTGTTGGGGATTAAACATGGCACCAGGAGGTTCATTTTTGTGGAGAGGTGTGCAGGTTGAACTACTTTTAAATCATATTAGAATATGAAGTTAAAACACAAGACGATGTTGATTGGGAATCATTTGAAAGCGAGCATGTGGATATGTTGGCTCATGAATAATCTGGACTCTAAATCTCAGTTTCACAGACAAATATGAAGTTTTTTTAAACGTAGACTTTGGTCCGAGTTTGTATAAATGCGTGTCTTTGGTGATATTAAACAGTTTTTGTGAAGGAGAAAGGCCAAAATGAATAAAAAAATGTTGTTTTCCTTGATATCCGGCTACGTGTAAACTAGGCCTAAAATTCAAACAAAACTAGATACAATGTCATTGTTTTGTTTTTTTCTTGTGAAGGATATTTTTAGGAAAATTTTGTAGAAAGAAATTTGCCACAAATTTGACCTCTGACACCATCTAGTATACTCCACATTGTTCACAAAGAGTTCAAAAGTCTTTCTGTTGTTGCTGCTCTGAATCTGGAGTAAGCCATGCCATCTGTGCCCTAACCTGCGTGCTGACTTCACTGCCTAGAACTTCATCCACCATATCGCTTTTTAGACATTTTCTTTTTCTCCTCATGCCGCATCCATCAAAATCTCAATGTATGCACTAACTGTTCATTCTGCCCCTACTGTAGCAATAAATAACGTTGCTGTTGTGTGAGCGAGGTCTGCTCTGAGGCACAGCGCCTCTTTGAACCGGGTCTTCCTGAGTTCAGTCCTTGTTCTTCGCTGGCAGGCACTCGTTTATTTCGGACACAAACAGGAAGCGCGCGCGGTGTGGTATGCGAGTGTGCCGAGAGGTCAGATCAGATCTCTACATGATGTGTAAATGTGCATTGATGGTGTTTGCTATACTTTCCTCTGTTTTTTTTTTTTTTTTAAGTTTATGAACAATGACCATTGCTACTGCCTCAACGTGTTGATATGGTCTACGTGACTCGGTGGTACGGTGCTGGTGGTAGATGTGTGTTCAGTTCAGTGTCATGTTCGTGGGTCCTCGGCTGTTGTGCAGTTTGCAGAGTTGACTGCTGCAGGAATTATGGGGGAGGAAGATAAACAATTGAAAAATTATAGCTCTGTTTATGTCGAGCTTTCTCAGCTGGGACTCTCGGCGACAGTTGCAATCAGTCATTTGCAAGTTTGTTTGTTTTTTTTGTTTTGTTTTTTTTAGTGGGTTGTACTAGGCAAGGGTCTAAATCAGATTCTCATGGTATAACATTGCCAGAACCAAAGCCTTTTAACATAGAAACAAATGCATAATATGTTATAGTTGCTTTTAACACACAAAAAATATTCCTACTGCTGCTAAAATAGTGGAGCATATTACAAGTTTAATAGAATCAATAATAATTACTCGTTACACTGATTTCTAAACAAAGACCTGAGTAAAAAACAGACTCCTGAAATTAATGCTGATCTTGGTTGGATGGATCTTTTTGGGTAGGATTGTCAGTCTTAAAAGAGGCGTATTGTGCAAAATTCATATTCTGCACTTTTTGTACTTCCATTTGAGTTTCTCCTGCTTCTAAAAACAGCACAAGTGCTTGGGGAGGGGAAAAAATGCATCCAGATGTTTTTTGGTGTCTGGAAAAATGACTTGTTTTAAAGTCTTCCTCAAAGTAATGATACAAATCAGCAGGAACTGCGCCTCACCTAGCAAACCAAGCAGAACTCCAGCACGTTGGTCAGCTGGTTTTACCACTGTGTGCGCTGTACAACGGCTCCTGGAAAAGACGAGAGTTTTGTTGTTAACTCTCCATTCAGACACCAGTTTCTGCATTCTTGTTGGTTGTGCAGGAGGCTCTACTAATGCTTTTCAAAGCTGTACGGTTGTATAATTACACATTTGTTTTGTTATTTTCACGTGATCGTAAACATTGAGTTGGAGGGTGTGGCCAGCAGCAGCTCATTTGGATTTAAAGTGACAAGAGGCCCTAAAACGCCTCAGTTTGAAAGGAAAATGGGTAGAACTGACCAGACTGAAAAATGTAAGCAAAAAAATATAAACTTTTTTTTTAATAGACCTATCCTAACCTGTTCACATAATAAGTCACCTTCAAGTGTTAATCAACGCTTCTTTATTTGCTACACCATCACTAAAAGTATTTCTATACAGTAAAAAGAAGAAAACAGTTGACGGTGAGCAACAACAGGTGTGAGAGGGGCAGCAGCTCCGTCACAGCCAAACCCAACTGTTGCACCTTCTCGTCCATCTCATTGAAAAGAAAAACGTCAAACAGTTACGAACGGTATTCAGGAAACTTTAGCATGTTTTTTTTTTATTTTTTTTTTAACCTTGACCCCAGTATCCATGCCATGCTTAGGTTGTAACCATGTCTGCAGAGCATGGTGCACAGCACATAGCAACCTTGTAGGGTACTCGTATGTTCCTTCTTTGTTCTGTTGCACTTTAACCCCACTTTCGAGACTCCCGGTTTGGTACGTGCTCTCAGAAAGCTTCTGTTCTGTATTTGTTGATCTCCTTATGATCCCATGAATCCTCCACAAAGTAATGGAAAGTGAACTCTGGGAAATGTTAACTTTTTTTTTTTAACTCCAGACTGTTCCATTATTTGCTCTACAAACCCATTTAAAATGGAAAAATGTAACCGAAGAACTGAATGTCTCTCTCTTTCTGATTGTAACCGGTTTAAACGCAGCCCGGCTCCTACTGCCGCCAGAATTTATTCCCAGCTGTGTTCAAGTACGAAAATCCACATCTTATTTTGAAAGCTTCCAGTTGATATGTGTGCTACCCTATATTTTATTTTTTTTTTTTTTAGATGTAGATACTGGTGGGCGTGGCCTCAGGGGATTTATTTTGTACATTTTATGAATGAGTTGCGTGGCAGCTCGTAAACGTAACCTTTCCCCCCTTCTCCAGTTTCTGGTTTGGTCTAGCATGCTGTTCATTTTCTCTTCATCATTCAATGTTTGTTGAGGCTGTTTACAGAAAAGTATGAATAAAAATGTTCTGTTCCAGTACAGAAGAAATCCCAACTATTTCAATGTCTGATTGCAAATTTTTTTTTTTTCCCTCCCAGTTGGAACAACTTTCTAAAAGTGCGAGAAACTAAAACGGCTGTTGTGTGAAACGCTCCATCCCATTTATTTACAAAATGTCCTAGTAGAAGTAGGCCAATCTCTTTCTAATGTGTTGTGTGGTTGTACAGGTCATTTTCTAATAATTTATTGTAACCTGCAGGATCAGTGAGCCTGCTGTATGACGCTGTCTAAATAAAGGCATATTGAGAAGTCACAGTTTCCAATTTGTGCAAACGTTTACGTTTCTTCCTTGGGGGCGGGGCAAGGGGCGGGGCTTAAACTTCACCGTTAACCAACAGGTCTACAAAGAGTTGGATCATCTCCAATTGGTTTAGCTGTCGGATTATTTGTCATGGTGGTTCTTTGGAGCTGCTTTCCAACGGTGTAATTATAGAAATCACAACATGGAACATTCCTGAAAATACATGAGGAAAAAAAATTTGCTTCTTATTAATCGGTCAACTTTACCGATGAATAAACTTTAAATATGACGTTGAATAACTTTTTAATGGGACACTGAAAAATAGACGGGATACAAAAGGGCAATAGACTGCGTAGGTCTGATGGGTTTTAGCTTCGAGTCTCTTTGCTTACGTACCCAATATCAGAACCAGAAGTAAAGTTCAGCTGTCTTCCTCACATCTGCTTATTTATAAGTTCCATAAGGGATTAACAGACGCTTGTCGAGGTGATTGATGGTAACTCTGAAGAAAGTGTTCTGGTTTCTGCCAAGTGCTGAATCTGTTCTGTAAAACAGAAGTCATTTATTATTCTCTGAAAATCTGATGACACATGAGCAAATTTGAAATTTGGCCCCACCTTTACAAGGTATGTTTGACACAAAACAAAAAAAACAAAAAAAAAAACAAACAAAAAAAAACACTGAATGGCATCATGATTTGTTTTTTATATGGAAGTATTTGTCGAGATGAGAACATGAAAATGTTGTACAGTTGCAAAATGCCTGTTGGAAACATGAAGTAAAAGGCATTTTATTTTATTTTTGTGAAGTTAAGTACACATCCAAAACAACTGAATAATGTTTCTAATCTTTTTAAATTATTTGGAGGTGAGTTTTTTATTTTTTAGAGGAAACTTAAAGTTTGGGAATGTTTAAGCCAGAGAGAAGAACTGAGTTCCTCAAACAAAATCAAAAAAGTTCATCTGAAAATCCCTGTGGGCTAAAGATGAACTCACAACCTGATAGATCTTGAGAATGTTTGCTTGGTAGAGAAGACCTATATTGCCACATCAAGATATGTGATGCCAAAAATATTCTCCATAACCCTAAAGCTCTGCCTTAAATGTAAAATGTGAATGAAATGACTGAACTCATGCAAAGCGTCTGAGTGTCCTAATGAAGCGTTATACAAGTCTGTCATTTCTTTTCATTTAACAGCAGCGTCCAAACTTTTTGCACCGGGTGCCAAAACTGGCAAATTTTAACTCCTGGCGAGCCACAAGTTCATTTCCGCAAAAATAAGTTTATTGAGTTTATACAATTATCGTTAGCTATACCTTCTTAGAAATAAATAACACTTTTTCATTTGTAGGTAATTAAAGATCTGAAACATAAAAAGAACTTTGCATTGTGCTTCAAGGAAAAACAGACAACTCCCAAATTTTGGGGGGTCAGGTGATCAATTGTTTTCTATTTTACTGTCAATTTTTTTTTCCATTCTTGACTTGTAGGGACCATAAAGAAAGCTTTTCAAGGGCCACAAACGCCCCCCTGAGCCACACTTTGGACTCCTCCTGACCTTAAAGGCATGCACACTTCTGCAGTTGTGTTTTATTATGGCATTTTGAATGTGTATTTAAGAGTCATTGTTTGTTACTGAAAATTAAATGGTTCAGAATTGCCTCCCTGTTTAACTCATGTACTAAGAGATAACAAATGACAACATAAGTATCTAAAATACAAGTGACTGCACTTAAGGAAATATGCAGATATGCAAATGAATACAGTGAAAGGCAGTAAACTCAGAAAATGTTTACCCTACAAAACCAATGCTCTTTTTTGTTGTTTGTTTAGAAGGTGGTCTATAAATGGAAAAAATATTCACTGCCAGCTGCCTCTGATTTAAACAAAGGAAAATTTTAATGCCGTAAATTAAATTTTCTTCATGTCTGAGAAGCAAAGAGGCATCGACAAAAAGCAGCCCCTAACAGGGCTTGTCATATATGTCCTCACAGCTGCTGAGTGGCCTACACCAAGCCCGAATCATTTGCATCCCAGTTGCACTGGATAAGCAACTCAAAACAGGGAACATTTCACCCTGTATGCAAAGATAAATGTCTTAACCAGCCGGCCACGAGAGCAAGCAAGTGAAACGGCTGACGAAGAGTACGGCAAAGTGCTGGTGACAATTGGAGAAAAGCAAAACAAAAAAACAAAATGGCACCAACATAGACCTGTTAAAGGCATGCCTTATCCTCTTGAAGCATTATTTAGAATAACAAAGTACTTTTCTTTACAAAAGATCCTGACATGCACTTGATATTTGTGACATTCACTAAACACGTGTAGGAAGAAAACACAGCAGTGTGTTCTCTCAATGTGTTTTTTCCAATATATTCCATAAATACTCAACAGAATTTCGAATTTATTTGTATGTATTTCAGCTTTAATTCTGTTAATAGGAGAGAGAAGAAAAATTCACAAAAAGCATCCGCCATTTTTTTTTCTTCTAAGTGACTTCCATACCCGAAGAAGAACACTGACATGCTGAAAAGGTTGTTACTACCACCAGGGAGAGAACTAAAACATGCCGGATGCCGGACCTAGAGGACCGATTTTGGTAACCCCTGTCTTAAGGAATTCAAAAGACTATTTCTAATTGTATAAAAACCAAACGGCATCACAGAAAGCCTTCATAGTCCTCCTGGGCAACAAGGGGCGCTACAGAACTACATTTTTAAAATGTTTTTTATAAGCCAGTGACAAAAGACAAAAGATTAATTAAATTACTTTGATTCGATTAGACGTGGAACTCATTTTCTGTTCAAAGGGACTCGTTTATTTTTCATTTTCTCTCCCTGCCGCATCCTTCTTGTTTGCTGGCTGTGTTTTTCCCCCCGGGTGGTTCTGTCATGTCGGGGATGCAGCAGCTCAGGCTGCTGGTCAGCGAGCGGCTAACAGCGGCTGCAGAGGAAATCTTTGGGCTCGTTGAGAGGACAATAACGGAGTATCAGGAAGAGGTGGTCCGCTCCAAGAGAGAAATCATCCAGCTGAGGCAGCAGATCGAGCAGCTGACCGTCTTACAGCCCCGAGTGTCATTGTTCAAAGGAGGTTGGTAGCGACGCCGTCGAAGCAACCTTCGAGCTGTTGCTAAGTAACCGAGAAAAAAAGAAGATGAAGAAACAACGACTTTGCTGCCATATGAGCAACATCCGCAGTAATTTAGTTTAAGAAAATGTGCTGTAAAACGTAGCTAAACACAGTTAAACTGTCTCAAGAAGCATGTAGAACGTTTACTGAACTTTTACACTTGCAGGTCATCTATCTGGCTATCTATCTACCTTGAAAATGACAAGCTTTAAAGGGGACCTACTCTGTAAAATTCACATTTTGCTGGTTTCGTTTTTATACTTCCATCTGGGTCTCTACTGCTTCTACAAATAGCCCAAGAGCTTAAAAATCACCCAGCTATTTTATTTCCCTTTTTTAGCAATAAACTTTTTTGGTGTGTGGAAAACTAACTGTTTCAAAATCCTCCTGATTGTTGAGTTTCACTGCTAGCTACTTTGCATTATTATTATTATTTATATTATTTGCTAGCTGCTAGCAACCTAGCAGTTACCTAGCAACCCAAACGGAGCTCCAGCACACTAGGTCAGCTAGTTTTATGTTCTTTTCAATGGCTGCTGGAAATTGTTTTGCTGTTGACTTATCATCTAGAAACCATTTGGTGCATTCTTGTTGGACGTGCAGGAGGCTCCACTTCTGCTTTTCAAAAATGTACTGCTGTATAATTGTGCATCTGTTTGCAGCCACATTCACATCCCAGTGTAAATGTTAAATTGGGAGGCTTGGCCAACAGCAGCTGATTGTTTGACTTTAAAGTGACAAGAGTCCCTAAAACAGCTCATTCTGAAAGGAGCTCAAAAAAGGCAGAACTGACCAGATTTGCAAAAAATGTGATAAACATGTTTTGTATAGCCTGTAGACCTATTCTAACCTGTCCAAGGAAGCATTATAGATCACCATTAAGTTGGTGTTAGGCATATTTTTCATTAGGCTCATATTTCTATATTACAATATTTTTTTTTATTATTAGTTCAATGTAACATTCAAATCTAAAATGTCATCTTGTCATTACTGTGAGAAGGGCTGCGTGACATGGACTTAGAATTTTATCACAACATTTTGCGGTACTATTGTAATAACAAATAAAATAATGAAAACCATTTATCACGGCTTTCTAAGGTAACTGTACGCCTGTGATTGCGAGGAGCAGCATTCATAGCGCCACAAACACTGTTCTTGAAAAACATTCCTATAAAAATAAGCTTCTTCATATTTATGAATTTGCAGATATTTATTATTGTTCTTGTGGACAAAGCAGTGGAGAAAATAGTTAAAGGAACAGTTTAGTAAAGGCGTTTTTAACATTAACTGAAACTTATTGAGACAATCAAGATTAGCATCACGATACGATTGTTTTTTTTTAACAATAACTGATAAACGATACAGTAAAAGCTAACCCCTAGCTGTAAGTGGAAAATCATCACAATTAACACAAACAATGGCTTTAAAGCTTATGTCTGTGTCTAATAATGTGTTTTACTTTGTGAACTGGTAGATGTAGTCCCTCCTTTGCATGTTGTCTGTCTCCTAGATGTCGAGTCAGTGTCAGAAAACCAAAGCCAGCCTCCAGCAGAGGAACAAAAGGAATGTGAAGACCATCGGCAGGTTAAAGAGGAGCAGCTGGATGTCTGCATCATCCCAGACGTGGATACCGATTCTTCTGACGACGTAAAAGTTTCTCCTTTCGAATCGGAGATGACCCCTCACGTCGACTCCCAGCTGTTACCAAGCGTCAGCTCCATAACCGTGACTCTGAACAGCAGCGACGAGGGAAAATGGATTGGAAATTTTGGCGGGAGCTCGTTGCATTCTGGTCCAAGTCGCGGCCACGTTTCCCTCGTGCAGCCAGAACACGTCCTGGACAGCAAGTCCTGCCGTCTCTGCGGCGTGTCCTTCATCAGGGACTGCGACCTGATCAGGCACGTGGACGAGTCCCACGCGGGGCAGAAGGCCTTCAAATGCTTCGAGTGTCACAAGGAGTTCGCCCGGAAAGACAGCTTGACTTTGCATCTGAGGGTCCACACGGGCGAGAAGCCGCACAGGTGCCCCTTCTGCGGGAAGTTCTTCACCCAGACCTCCAACCTCAGGGTTCACATGAGGAAGCACACGGGCGAGAAGCCGTACTTCTGCAGCTCGTGTGGCAAAATGGTGGCGCACTCGTATCACCTTAAAACATGCTCCAGGCGATCCTCAGTCACGATGGACGTTAGTGGACATTAGAGGTCTACTAACTGAATTCTGGGCGGTTAAAAAAAGCAAAAAAACAACGTACACTACAAACCTGAGTTTGCACAGAAAAGCCTTGGAATCACGTTGTATTATGGAAGCTTTCTTCTGATCAGATACAGATGCTAAAGATGCAGACTATTTATTATTTTTATATATTATTATTTGTGTTATTATTATTGTAATAGAGGTCTTTTGGAATCACATGAAACTTTTTTTAACCCATAAAACACCTGTTTAACTCTTCAAGTTTGATTTGAGTAGTTTTTCCCCTGCTTATTGTGACGTATCTCTCAATAAAGAAACACTGTGTGAGATTTAGCACGTATTGAGTCTTTTTTGGGATTGTTTATTTGGCCCCTGAACTGTGTTTGTTTATGTCTGATTGTACTGAGCTCTTAAATGCAATCACTTTTTTCAGGTAAAGTTACCTTAAGCACTTTGGAAAATTATAAGTTTAGAGAACTAAAATATGCCGGACTGACTTTCGCCCTGAGCATCCTTTTGCTAATGTTTTGGAAATTCAGGCTAAGAAATACAGCTAACTTTAGCAGTAACTATTCACTAACATTTGGGATTGCTGGCTAAATGCTACAGCTTTTCCAGGAATGTTTTGGTAAAGTTTCATGAATTTAGGCTAAAAGTTACAACTAACTTTTGCAGTAAGCCTTCGCTAACATTTCGAGAGTGTCAGCTAAAAGTTACAACTAACTTTTCCAGTAACTTTACACTGACATTTAGTGGCCGTTGTCTCAAGGTTACAACTAGCTTTTGCAGTAATATAATACTAACATTCGGGGGATGTTTTAAAGTTATGGGTTACTTTTGCAGTATCGGTCTTCAGATTTATATAATATGCAAAATTAAATTATACTACTGTGATTCATGGATGGTGCATCTGAATAAACTGGAAATTAACAAATGTTTATGTCAGAAATGTAACTTAATAATGAAAACTCTTACTGTATATAGATTCACTACACACCCCCTGATATATTTCAACCATAATTCCTGCTAATTCTGTTTGCTATGGCTTCATGCTTCCATCTACTGTAAGCTTTACCAAAAAGGTGAAGGTGATTTCGTTTTTCAGAAGGACATGGCATGTGGTCAAAAGTACCTATTTCTGCGTCAACAGTCGTATCACTGTTAAGACCAGTTCCGTTTAAATTAACCTAAGGGATTTGTATAAGATTTGTATAAGCAAGACAGAAATTGACACAAGCAAGATATCACGGATGTCTTGAGGTGTCCAAACTTTGAAAACTCTTGGCATCACAAAAATTAGAAAAAAAGAAACTTTTGGTGCAATTTTTTATTTTGTCTGATCAACAGTGAACTAAACCATTTAAATGTTTTTAAAAAGAACAAAGGAGTATAATTTTTTGATGAAAACTGATCTGCAAATCACAGTTTCCTAAATTTCAGGGTTGACTGTTTTCGTATTGGAGACGAAAGATTTACTTTTGAGAAACAAACAGGTCAATGTTTGAAGTTCTAGTTACTCCAAAAATAAGATGAATGTAGAAAATGTGTTAATAAATGGAAATATATTTTTGTATCTACTATCTTATTTTTAAAAACACGTTATATTTCTGTAAAAAAATGTTCCCCTAAAAATAGATCACATATAAGTTTTACATTTTGAAATGGATTAAGCTCGTTTCAAACTGTTTAAGTACTCCTAAACTACAGGGGGCGCTGTGGATATATTTTACTTTTATAGGCGAGCGGGGGGGGCGGGAGGGTAAACAAGTCACGGTGCTGTCATTTAATTAGATTATGGCTATGCTTTTGGACTGCAGTGATTGTTTCTTTGTTTGAGAGTCCGGCCGCATCCTTCTTGTTTGCTGGCTGTGTTTTTCCCCCCGGGTGGTTCTGTCATGTCGGGGATGCAGCAGCTCAGGCTGCTGGTCAGCGAGCGGCTAACAGCGGCTGCAGAGGAAATCTTCGGGCTCGTTGAGAGGACAATAACGGAGTATCAGGAAGAGGTGGTCCGCTCCAAGAGAGAAATCATCCAGCTGAGGCAGCAGATCGAGCAGCTGACCGTCTTACAGCCCCGAGTGTCATTGTTCAAAGGAGGTTGGTAGCGACGCCGTCGTTACTTAGCTATTGCTAAGTAACTGTGATGTATGTAGTGCAGCTAGAGGTAAATCCATCTGTCGATTTCTGTTGCTTCACAAGAACTTTGTGAACATTTACTAACCTTTAATTGCCAATAAATACACAAAACTCTTTCGGCAACATTTCTTCTCTGAAGTTTAACATTTATCGTGTGTATTTTGTCTCCAATCAGTGCCAGAGAATCAAATTCAGCTTCCAGTTGAGCAACAGAAGGAAAGTCAGGCGTGTCAGAAGGTTAAAGAGGAGCAGCTGGATGTCTGCATCAGCCCTGACCCGGATACTGATTCCTCAGAGGACGTAAAAGTTTTTCCTTACGAGTCGCAGACGACCCCTCGCAGCGACCCCGAGCTGTTACCAAGCGTCAGCTCCATCACCGTGACTCTGAACAGCGACGACGTGCACAACGAGTGGAATGAGAATCCCGGCTCAGATTTGGCTTACTTCGGTCAAAGTCACAGCGACGCTTCCTTTCTGCAGCAGGAACAAATCCTGGATAAGAAGTCCTGCCGTATGTGCGGCGTGTCCTTCATCAGAGACTGCGACCTGATCAGGCACATGGAGGAGGCCCACGCCGGACACAAGGCCTTCAAATGCTTCGAGTGCCACAAGGAGTTCGCCCGCAGGGACAGCCTGGCTTTGCACATGAGGGTCCACACGGGCGAGAAGCCGCACAGGTGCCCCTTCTGCGAGAAGACCTTCACCCAGACCTCCAACCTCAGGGTTCACATGAGGAAGCACACGGGCGAGAAGCCGTACTTCTGCGACACCTGCGGCAAAATGGTGGCGCACTCGTATCACCTGAAGATATGCTCCAGACAGACCTCATACACGACAGACATCACCGGGGAGAGGGCGTTTCGCTGCTTCCGGTGTGGCAAAAAGTTTCACACGATTTCAGACCTGAACGTGCACATGAAGATCCACGAAGCGAGAAAATCGCACGCGCTTATGCAGGTTTTCTCTTAATCTGCAGTTTCGCTCTTCATAATGTCTAGAGACGTTGTTTAGAATTGTGAATGCAAATGATTTTTTTTCCACACATTAAAAAAAAAATTAAAAAATGGTGTACAGGATTATATACAGAAGCCTGGTGTGTTTTAGGTCCTTTTACTTCATGTTGTTTTAACTCTGTAATTAAACTGAGAATGATGAACACAAAAAAGCTGCTGTGTCGTTGGTTATATTGACAATTGTATAAGCTACCCTGTAGATTTGAGTTGAGATTCTGGAAATGAACGTTTTTTTTCAGCCTGTGATGTTGGAAACGTGATATATAAATAAATTGAAGAAAACAAAATTAAATTTATTTTGAAATTACACGTACAAAATGTCTTGCACAAGTAATGCAGTGTCTTTTTCTACATAGCATAGCTAAAAACAGTTTAACCTCTTTATTTCACTTTGACAATTTCTAATTTAAAAAAATAATATTTTTTTCCTTTCTAAATATTCTTAAAATTATAATATTTTAGTCCAACAGAGCGAGCAGGATCACACTGATTAGACATGGGGTTATTCAGTTTTTATGGAATTTTGTTCCAAATAGGTGGAAACTGCAAAAATGATGAAACACCGAGTTCCTTTAATTCAATGCTAAAAACCTGCATTTGTTTAATGAATAACAAATGGAACATCATAAACTGTACCCTGTCTTTCAACATGTCATCATTACTCCACTGTAATGTTTTTTTGTTGTTGTTGTTGCTTTCTTATTATTTTATCTTCATTATAAACATATAAAGCACTTAAATGTGCTATACAAATAAAATTGTCTTACCAAATTTGGCCAGCAGGAGGTAGTATTTCACCCAGGCAACCTGGACGTCATCATAGATTGTCTATTTTAAAGCGGTAGCACGATGCTAGGTTTGCCAAATTGCAGTACTCTACAAAATTGCCTCTATTTCTTTTGGAAAGAAATAGAGGCAATTTCTTTGCCCCATGTACTGCGCATGTTTTTAATTAGGGATCTATAACCGACAATTCCAATCCTATATGTTTTTATTGCTCAATTTCTGTGTCAGCAAAGATGTACAGACATATGGTGAGGAGTGAGACCTCTTTCTCTGTCCTGCCTTCCAGTTTCCACCTCATTCCCATACAGAATAATGCTGAGAGATGATGGAGGAACAGGGTTGCGGTTCTGACAGGCAAGCAAAATTAATTGTTGCTGGTAAACTAAAAAGCTGTACCGACTAAAATTTACTAACTTTTAGTCGCTTGTAGAGAGATAAGGTTTTATAACATGGCGGCTGATAAGTTACAACAGAAACCGGTTACTGGTGGTAAAGCTAGCTAATCTGCTGCGATGGGAACAAAAATAATGAGCTAATGGGGTCAGCTTTCTGTTTAAAACAAAACTAATTGTCAGTGTCAGCTTACACTGACTTGCCACTTCTCTCTCTGTTTTTACTTTATCGTGTTAGTTTTCAGTTCATGTTTATGTCTTCATATTTGTCTGTTTTTGTCACCTGTCTGCTCTGTTCAGCATGAAGACTGGGGGAAAAGGACAAGGTAGGAACCGCAGTGGTTTTCTCTTTTCTGACAACAAACCCGAAGAGCTGCGCTAACCCAAGACATTAAAACAACAACGAGGGACGTAGAATGCCATTCAAATGGTGAAACAGACAGTCGCTAACGTGTGTTTAAATTAAAGGACGGTATAATAAAGCCGTTAATCCATTACCGCGGAGCTGCTGCTGAACTGTGAGGCGGATTATCTTTCCTGTGTATCGGTTTACTGGCCTCTCTCTTTTTTTTTTTCCACAAACGCCTCAGCGACTGAACTAAAGACATGAACGTTACACATAAATGTAAAACTGACTTTTAGGGAAACTCAGAAAGACAACTTCCGCAAAATATTAACTATCAGCAGAGTCTCAACAACAACAAAAATCAGTCTGCGTGTTTACTTCATATGAATTTATGCAGACTCATTCAAAAAATTTGAATATCAGACGATTTTCCACTTACAGATGGCATTTAAAATTAGTCATCTGTAAGTGACTTTTTTATTGCTTTGGTGTTTTATGTTTATAATTTAAAAAGTCCTATTTTAAAAACAGAAACGTGGACTTCATGAACAGTATGGTTAGTACTCGCTTATTATATAATAATATGTTTATTGTATTATGTATTAAGAAAATGTTCTTATTTTCAAAAAGTACTTTTAATATGACAAACGAGACTCAATGGGACATAAATTCTAATTTGTTGTACATGACTGTAAATATTTCTCATAAAGAAACTGCTTTACAGACAAATTATATTTTATAATAGTATTATCCAACTTCTTGATAACAGTATCGTATTATTAGAGTCTTTGCATATAGTCTGAGTACGTTGGAATGTGAATATGTATTTAGTCCCCGTTACCGTGATGCCACTAAATAAAATTCAATTCAGTTCATTTTATTTTATTTACATAGGGCTAGTTCACAACAAATATCAAATCAAGGCACTTTGCAAAAAAAGAAGCATTAATTTAAATATTACATGCATTCCAATTGTATTATCAATTGATTAGTCAAAGTAGTTTGTAAAGTTTCTAACTAAGGAAACCCAGCAGATTGCATTGAGACTTTGACTTGCAGCATTGACTACTCCTGCATGAGTATGTAGCAACATCCCTTGCGTGGTCTCATTGACTTTACTGCAATCCCAATGAAGAAATCCAGTGAATAGACCGTAAACATACAGCCAGAGATACACTGGAATAATCAAAGCAGATTCTTGTGTCGGTCCGGAGCTAAATAGACTCAAAATCAGTAGCAAGACTTAAAATTTTATATTTGCAGAGCCTTCCCAGTCAATCTGACTGAGCTTGAGCTTCTTTGCAAAGTATATATCAACCATCAACAGTAAGCAAGATGATTAGTTTATGTCCGGTTGGCCCTGTTTCCTGTCCTGAGGTTACTATTGAAATCACAAACACTCTGATGTGTCTGTTAGGAGCTGTTTTCTACCCCATGCTGGACTAATCATGTTCTAATGCCAACCTAACTGGTTAAACACAACACAGACAATCCATAGGTGCATACTCTACCAGTTTGTTGTCCCAAGAAGTTGTAGGTATGATATTCAGACACATGGGTGTAAATTGCATATGGCAGGCTGTCGGGTTGGCCCCCAGTCGCTAGCAGAAGTGACCTGTAGTCATACCCTATGGCTCCGCACACCGTAATGTCAGAAGTATCACTGGGTTGTCTTTCTGAGTGCTGGTGTAGATGCTGCCGATGATGGCACATGGTGATGCAGAACACGAAACGACACCAAGTCCAAGGGTCTGTTTTCTTTACATTGGTCAGGATGATAAACGGCATCAGAAAGGGTTCAGTAATTCTGACTTGACATAGTTGTCTTGAATTTAGTGCAAAGTGTGATTTTCTTGTGATGTGTTGTGTTTTGGGCAACAGGAACATTTATGGCCTGTGTGGTTCTTTGGTTCCAGTACCAGTCCACAGTGACATCTGACATCTCTTGCTGTCAACTCTCTGTTATCCTTCACTCGCTACTTTAGCTGACTGTCAGATGCTTCAGCAACTTCTTGATAACACCATTGCTCTACCATTATGCCCTCTGTTACCCGTCCTACACGGTCCAGCTCCTTTGTTAAACCACTGACCGAGCATCAGTCCAAATCGGATCATTCCATCTTTGTGCTCAAGTTTTGTCACAAAGTGTTTTTTTATTTTTTATTTGAGGTTTATTAGTTCTGTGTGTTTGTGTTTCATATTTTACAGTGTTTCAACTTATTTGAAAAGAGCTCTTAATCATATGTAAAAAAAAAAAAAGCATTCCATATTATTTTTATGCTTTAAAATGTCATCGAATGAATGCTAGAAATCCTCAAATGCTTGAATTTCAGCTAGGTGTTTTCAAAGTTTTTAAAGTGCTTTGCATTCAGACTGCACAGTTTTGTAATAAAGTGCGGGGTGGGAGGATGTCATGGAGAAACGTTTGATTAAAAACCTAAATTTGGAAAGCGTCATTTACTCTTGACACCAGATATTTTTATACACATAATGAAAAGACATCTGACCAATTTTACCGTAAGCTAAATCAGACTAAATTTCTGGTGTTAGGGCAGTTAGAATTACCAAAGTCATTTTTTGTGAGGCATAAAATTTTGTTAGATTTTAGTTTACCTTGCCCTGCTGTAGAATGTCAAATGATATCATTTATCTTGAGTATATTATAAATGATATTATATACTAGTGAATAGAAACTGTGTAGTTTATTTGTATTGTTTTTGTCTCCAAAGTGTGGTGCTGAACATTTGTGAAAACTAATTTTTGAGTTTTAAACTGTATGAGCCCTATTTAAAACACTTTTGTCACATATAAAGCATGCTTACTATGGATTTTGTAGTGTTACAGCTTCTCAGTGCGGGTTTTGTTTGTTTTGGTGATTAAAAAGTGATAAAACCCAATTAAAAAGGGCTACATTAACAATCTTGGGGGTCCTGCTTTCTGAAACCACAAGAAGAATTTTCTTGTGATGTCAGGAAGTTTCTGAAGTCACAAAATTTCAGAAACAAGACTTCAGGATGCTTTGTTGAGCATCCTGAACAAAACTTAAAGACACTGTTGTTAAGCAAGAGTTATTTCATCACCAGCACTAAATAGGTTTATAACTAAAGCTTTAACCCAAGCAGTATGTAATAAAAAAAGACTCTTAAAGGATTGTGACTCTACTTTTTTTGTTTTCATCACCTGTCCTGTCAGATGCATGAGGCCTTTGGGTCCTGCTAGACAAACTTATGGAGCCTGACGTGATGCCCCCACCTTCTTACTCCCCCCCTCCGCTGGATGATGACGGTGATGACGGAGTGGGGTCAGAGGAGGATGAGTTTGGGAATTTCTCTATAGGGGGCGTTTGCTCTCCCCTCGGTCATGCCGACTTCACAGAGTCAGCAACTCATCAGTTGGATGGTCACCTGGTTGAACAAATGCAACGCACTCCATCTGTGGAAACTGGGAACCGCAATCCTGAATCTTTGCACTACTCGAATGGACAGGCTGGAGAAGACCTACAGTCCGGAGCCCAGGGCTCTTCTGTGGAGGACACAGAGTTTGCTGATTTCGCTATGTTCACAGAGCAGGCAGGACACCCCTGGTGCTGTGGCTTCACGGAGCAGTGGGATAGCAAAGTGGATGAACGCGAACGTGTTTCCGGGCAGGAGGTTGTCATGGAGTCTGAGCCTAGATCCCAGCACGCCTGCAAGGCAAATGGAGGTATCTGCGTTGAGGGCGAACACTGTGAGAAAAGAGATGCAGCACTTGTGCAACCACCTCAGGTCCACAGTCAGCCTCAGGGAGACGAAGGAAATGCTTTTTTGGGATCAGCTGAGGAAAGGCAAAACGTTGTTGGGAAAACTCCAGAGCCTGCTTCCGACAGGGTGTCCTGTCATGACGATTGGTCGTCAGAGGAACCAAATGTTTCATCCCTTACATCTCAGCATGGCCAGTCTGCTTGGAACCAGACTGATGATGAGGTGGAAGACTGTGGATATTCTGACGCTGTTGTCAGCAGCACTGTGAAGAACCTCGGCCCATCTGAGTTGAAGATCAATGCGCCTCACTGTGATGCCACTCAGGAAACCTCGGCTACCTCCTGCCCAGAGAAACATACATACTTCACCGATGTTAATGCCTTGCGTCACAGGGAACCCGCTGAGACAGCTGACACGGGAGTAGAGAGTCTGGGAACCCTACCACCCAGTGACAGCTTTGCCGATTTCTGCTTGGCGCCCACGCAGGACGATGAAGAGGGACCAATGTGGGCGGACTTCACAAACCAGAGCGGACCGACAGAGGGAAGATCGTCGACACAGCGCAGTGAGCTGGTCGATGGACAAGATGGAGTAACAAGAATGAATAGCTGTCAGGTAGAGAACTGATCTTTGAAAAAGAATCTCGGCTTTGTTACCATTCATCAGCACTTTTTCTTTTTTCTTTTTGTTCTAATTGTTCAGGATTCCCTGTCCTGTCATGTCCAGCGGCTCCTCCAGTCCAGCTTCCCAGAGGTCTGTGTCCCTGCTGTGGAAGGTGAGGAGGACCTGTCCAACCTCAGTGCTTTACTTCACATCCAGCAGCCTCCAGAGACGGAGGAGAAGAGCCCAGAACTCAGCCGTTCTCTGAGGTGACGACAAATAACTCAGCTGCTGTGTCCAGACTATAGAGTTAGAAAACACATTCATGACTATAATGAAATTTCTGAATGGATTACAAATCTGCAAAATTATTCAGGGTGTCCATATAGTAGCATTCCTTAAAAGGTCTTAAATTTGTGTGTCTAAAATTAAGGCCTTAAAATGTCTTGAATTCTTATATAAGTTACCTTTTAATGTTAAGTACATTAATCAGGTTTGTTGTGGCAGGACTGTTTGAAGTAGTTTTTTGGCTTCTGGTAAAAGCTGCTCATCTACTTTTGCAAACTAGCTAGCTTTTTGCTTCTATTATGGACGCAAACCCGGGTTCACAGTGAACCCGGGTGAACGTTCAAGGTGACATTAAAAAGCTCTTTCAAAGTCTTAAATTTGACCTGCTGAACCTGCAGATACCCTTTGCAGTATTGTAGTAAAAGAATATTTTAATTTATTTGAAGGTCAATTTTTAAAAATATTTGTATTTATTTATTTTTTCTGCTTAATTTCACATTTTATGTTATATTTCTATAGAAATGGTTTGGGTTGTAGTTATACCCATGGAACATTTTCATATTCTGTCATGCCAAATGCAAAATTCCGTCTTTTTTTTTTTTTCTTTTTTTTTTTTATCGGTAACATAAAAATGTCACAAACTAAATTAGAATTGATTTATATTCAGCACCCTCTTACAACAATAAATAAAATCTAGTGCAACTACTTGCCTTCACAAGTCACTCAATTAGTAAATGCAGTCCATCTGTGTGTTTTCTGCATGGCATGCATGGGGAAAGCAGAATGTGGCAAAAATAATATTCTCCATAATTTTTAGGGGCAACTATGAACCGTCAAAATGCAAGTTTGATTGCCCATAGAGATACCAATTAGTATAAAGCATTATACCTTATAGGGCTGTTTGAATCAGATTTGCTTCTCAAATCTGGTCTTCAGGATAGACATTTGCATGTCATTTGCAAAGTTTTGATTCTCCAAACCTGTTTTGAAATGCTTACCAAAGTAACCCGATAGCCTCTGATGATGACACACCTTTAAAAAAATCTAATTATTTTACTTGATTTGGCATGAAGCCTCATTATACCTTTGTATTGTTTAGATTTGCAGTCTCTGTGGTTAAGCACACATTGGATCTGGACTTGCCAGTCGTGAGCTGGGTATGTATCCAGTCAGATTGTCTAAGTTACAAAAGTAACCATTTTCTGCTGTTTTTTGTGTTCCTCTCCCTACTCCTCCCAGGATTCAGCAGCTGATGTTCAGCCCACCTGAGGACATGCACTGCTCACTTGGTCTCCAGTTTAAGTGGGGAGGTTCTCACAGTAACACAACACTGCTCAGGTGCCTTGGTGTGGACACTAGGAACATTGTAAGTTCATTACATTTTATTTAACTGAGTCCTAACAACCTGAGACAGCATATGTTAGGGATTGTGTTGTGTTTTTGTCCCCTGAAAGGTTTTTATTGGCACGAAGAAGCAGGCGGTGACTGTGCCAGCGTATGCCTCTTCCCTGGTGAGCCCTCAGACTTTTAATGTTTCATAATGATAAACTTGGTTCGCACTAATTTTTGTGTTGTTGCTAAATTCAACACGCTAACATTACCTAGTGCTGATTAATCGAATTACCCATTTATACCTAAAAGCCTCTGTCCCGCTGAGGGTTACCTGGTTCACAGCAGCGTGTTACACGGTCTTGTACTGCGGTCAACAACGCAAACTCACAAAAAAAGTTGAGCGAGGAGAGTCAAACTGGTATGCTCATTGGCAAATTTGGATAAAACCAATGACTTCATTTAAACCTCCCTGAATATGAAAACCTATAAAACTGAGAATCTTCATTTTAGACAATAAAACATTCTATTTTTCTTTGGGGGGTGGGGGGGGGGGATGTGCATACAGTGGTGGTTTTTCATATGAGTTGCTGCCCAGGGCGGCATTAGAAAGGGGTGGGAGCCACCCAAGAACTAGCAAATAAAATATATCTTATCTGTCAGTTGTCCCCTGAAGGAGTTTTCTACTACTTGCATGCATGAGTACCGTGACGATACGTTTCATCCTAATTGGTCGGAGTGCGGTAGAAGAAGCGGCGTTGCGTTGCGTATTTATGTTTCAAGCTTACAAAGTTAAGCATAGTGATTAATCACAGCGCGACAGTGTGATTAATTTAATATGTTCACCACACTTTTTAAAATGTAACCAAGTCTCTTAATATTTCATCAGGGAATGCTGGACCCCACCAAAGACCCTTCGCCGGCTGTGTGCTCTCCAGGATGCACGGCCGTCGCGGCAACCTCAGGGCCCCCGGAAAAGCAGAAACCCTCGACTCATTTGCCGCAGGTGGCGTTTGATAACTCAACACGACAATAAACGCATTAAAGCCGAAACACTGATATCAGTTTGTCTGAGCAGGAGCTTCCTTCGAACCAGCCGGACGGGAGCTGTAGAAGCCTTCGCAGCTCCCAGGAGGGTACGTCCCCTTGCCGAGCCCCTCACCCCTAGTAGTCTGCCAGCCACGCCCGATGGCTGCTGCTATAAAGCCAAAAAGTGTCTCACTTCCTCCAGAGCATGCTCTCCTTCTGTCGTTTTTTTGATTTTTTTGTATTTTTTTTCCTCTTTCTTCACTCAGCTGGTTAGCGCTGAAATTATGTTGATAACAAAGCAAGTATAAGAAGAAAATCTTCTACTTCTGTTGTTTCCTTTACCTCCTGTGACCTTTTGGAGCGTTTATCTCAGTATTTATCAGTCCCATTGTGATGAGGAAAAGATGAATATATTCATATTCAGTGCATGCACACTGCAAAGACACAAAATCTTACCAAGTAATTTTGTGTAGCTTCTAGTGCAGATATTTTAGTACACTTGAAATAGTACAAAACGAACTTCCAAGTAACTTTTCAGCAAAACATACGAGCTTGTTTTAAGTCAATAATTCCTTAATATTTATCAAATATACTGGTTCCATTGGCAGATTATTTCATTTATAACAAGACATTTTCCCCATGTTGTAAGTGAACTAATCTGCCATTAGAACTAGTACTTTTCCCAACAATATTAAGGAATTACTGACTCAACAAAAGCTCCTATTTCTTGCTGAAAAGTTACTTGTAAGTTAGCTTTGCCTTATTTCAAGTGTTCTAAAATATTTGGGTTAGAAGCTACACAAAAATTACTTGGTAAGATTTTGTGTTTTTGCAGTGCACCTGCTAACTTATACCTGCTCCAAAACTCAGTTGTTGTTTTTTCCTGCAAAGGTGTCAATATAATTTGGTTGTCACCTTTTATTTGACGTAAAAAGGTTTCTACTTCAAAAAAAGGAAAAAAAAAAAAACAATTCCATATTATTTTTAATTTTTGCCTCACAAGGCCTTGACGGTTCCCTGAGCTTCAGAAAAGCTTTACTGATAAAATATAAACAATACACACACATCAGCTCAGGTCATCAGCTCATCTTTGCTCAGGAATATTTTATTAAATCTGCTAAAATTTTATTTGTTAAACTTTTTTGGGGTAAAAAAAAAAATTCGAAAATTGTCATGAAACTGGACATAATTGTTGCATATTTTTAAGTAAAGTTTATGAAAAATACATTAAAATATCCATTGCAAAATATCTCTAGCTCCAGCAAATTTTCACACATTTGTTTTTTTCTCAAAGACAATTTTGAATATTGTCTCGTTTTCCTTCTGCACTTCCTTGTGTTGACTTTTCATATGACATCCATCACAAACGCTAGTTTGTGGTGTCAGCATTACTAAATGTAAAAATCTTCAGAGGGTTTGCACTGTAAATGAAATGTGCCTGTGCTGCAGTACTTAAAATATTAACTACCAGCATAACTAAACTGAATGTTTGCTAACATGCACAGGGAAGCTAACTAATGTAAATACACCTATATTACCTTCAGAAACTCACCTTATCAGCATGTTATTCCTCCTCAAATGAAAACGATATAAACACTGATTCATATTCATTAACATCCACATTTTCTGAAATGCTAGCATTCTTTATTAAAATGGAGAATTTTAAATGTCCCCCCCCCCCCAAAAAAAAAAGAACAATTTCCTCTAACCTATAGAGGGCAGTATGTTTTAAAAATAACAAAACAACTTTTATTCAAAAATAAATCAAACCTCATTGCAACAAATGTAAATAAAGCTTTAAAACCTGCATCCTCAATCCAGCTGTAACTTTCTACTGATTTTGATCGTTTTCTTTATTATTTAAGCACCTTAACTTGTCTCACAAGCTGAACTCCTCATTTAGAGGCTTGTAATACAATCATTCTAATCATTTTTGTTGTTTTTCATTACCGATAAAAATTGTTTCTGCTTCAAAAATACGGCAGAAATTTTTATTGATGAATTGTAACTTGTGCCAGCAGTGTTTTCTTTTCCCTCCCTTAGACTGTTATTTTTATCTTTTTTTTTTTCTTATTCAGTTTTATTGCTCAAATTGAGACATTCGCTGCATAACAGACTGTTGGGGAAAATCCTTGTAAATACTGAAATAAATCAGTTGATCCTCCCTGTTTGGTCTTCTCCTCATACCTTTCACAACTATTAAAATTGTACAACTTTGCTCTGTGGTTTGAACGCAAAGTTGAGATTTATTTTTGTATGTTTTTTTGTTTTTTATGTTTTTTATGAAGATAACATAGTTCTTTACAAACACAGATAGGGAGAAACTGCATCCCCTTTAAGTTGCTCTTTTTTTTTTATAAAAATAAAGTGCATTTAGAGGAAGCTTTAAAAACCAAATAGTGAGGTTAATTAGAGACTGAAACAAAGCCTCAGTTCTCATTTCCATTCAATTTCTTCTATTGATATCAGTCTGTTCCTCATTCAACCTTGATTATTTTGGGTCTGAGGATGAGAGCAGATCCAGTGGCAGCAGCCGAGCCAGCAGTCCTCCTCCAGGTCAGCACACAGACGTTGGTGAAATTTTCCGTAAACATTGTTGATTTATGCTCCTGTAATTCTCTTGAAGCTTTTGTCCCCTTTCATGTGTTTGCTGCGCATATCCGCGTCTGAAGGTGTCGACCGTGAGCTGTATGAATTAATCATAAGCAAACTGGAAATCGACAATAAAACCAGTCAGACAGAAGACACTCTGAACCGCCTGATGTCCGCAGCAGGGAGCACGAGCATTTCCGCCAGGTCTGTCAGCAAAAACTGTTCAGATGCTGTACATTTTTGTGTGTTTTATTAAGCCTAATACAAAACCACTTGCAGAAACCAGCTATTCGTGTTTAAATCTGTTTATTTGTGTTTCCGTTGTTGATCAGGAAGCCTTCAGCCCAAGAAGAGCTGAGCGGAGAAGCTGGCAGAATGATTTCTGAACTTCCTGACTTGTCCTTCATGCAGGCCAAAGTTCTGATGTTCCCTGTCTTTCTTGCACCCGAAGCTCACAGTTCCCCAAAACTACTTTAGTATTCTTACTCATACTCAGCAGCCACTGACAACTCACTTGTTCGAAAAGACAAATAAAGAACAAAATATACGTGTGTGTACAGCACATGAGCTGATGTAGATTTTAAGAAGTGCAATCTGAGATGCCCCCTACTGGCCTAATGTGTTTGGTCAAGGATCGTCATGTTTGGATCAAACTATGCCACCTGCTGGCTATTTAATGTATCTTATTCAAATGGAAGGCAATCAAAACTATTAACTATTAAAACTTAAGCAGATATACAGCTGAATTACGGTGTATCCAAGTAGTACTGTCTTAAGGTTCAGTCTTTGGATTTTATTGTGGTATTAACCGACATGTATTTGCTTGAGGTATTGTATAATGTTGTATTCTTTGAATATTTTGAGTAGGCATATGTTTATTTTAAATAAAAATGTGTCAGACTAAACATATGTAAACTTATAAGTAACAAATTATAGGTCGATTTTTGCTCACATGTTATAGAGAATGTACTTTATGGATCAACTGAGAAGTCCTCAAGAAGTTGCATTTAAATAAATGCTGGTAACAGTTCAAAAAATTGTGATGTTTTTTTGTTGTTGTACTTAAATGTTTTAGATTATCATAAAAAATTATATCTGATATTAATTTATTAAATATTAATATCTGATATTAATTCAAAAAGGTCTCCAAGCCCTATGTGAAAACAAAATTTCTACAATATGTATTTTAAATTCACTACCTACATCCAGGCCTGACAAAACCTGTAGAATAGAGAAATTATTTAAATAGTCTCACAATGAGAAGTGAGACAAAATATCTCAAAAAGCAACACACAAGGACACAATCTGAAATATTCAAGAACAGATGAGAAACAAAGTCATAGACTGAGGGAATCACAGTAAGAGGAATTATGCATTAAGTTAATTGAGCAATTATGGGATTTTTACTACTCTGGCATAAAACATGTTTCTAATCGAGAATCTGTTTTTTATGGGTTTGGTAAACAAAAAAAACTTCACCTGTTTTGATCCACAGTGCTCCGCTATGTCTCCTGCACAGAAGGCCTTCGCAGAAAAACTCCTCAGCAAATTATCATTCTGTGATGACAATATGCAGTACACCTCTAGTCTATGGGGTTCCATTTGTATCAAAAATAAGTAGAAGTCATACGTGTAGATGTGTCGTTGCTATGTGTCGTTGGTCTATGTTGCATGTAGATGATGCATATGTAAATGTTGCATATGCGTTCGCACATATGGAACCCCATACTAGTCAACGCATTCCTGTTAAAAATCAAGGATAAAGAAACACAATACAGTAACAGCATAAACAGTGACAGGCAACAAGATGGTGCTGTTACAAATGCTATGTGATCATCCATCAAGGGAAGTTCATATCTCGGCAGAATGATGAGTCACAGGTGATGAGGCAAATGCATATTGCCAGCTGTCTGAACCGATATAATTTTGCTTAGTAAGTAGAGTCACTTCCATGGCAACATATGACGTGACTTCAAAGAGAAGGAGAAAGGAACAAGTAGCAGTACTTAAAAAAACAAAACACAAACTTCATTAATTTTTTTTGATAAACGTGAATATGAGTGGCTTCGAAAGTGATACTAATGCAATTCACGTAAAACAGTTAAATAGAAGATGGAACAAATTTACGGTTTTATTATTTCTTGGCATTTGCTGGCCTCCACAGTTGCAACTACAAATCAGAGAATCATCTTGATAGAACAGCTCAAGCATAAAAGATGTCTTGAAGTCAAATAACGAAAAATAATACTTTGGTAAGACATTAAAATAAAAACTTTAAAGACTTTTACGCGGTAATGTAATAAGGTTATGAAACTATATATGTATAAATAAAAGCATTTTATGTCGAAGACCGAACTATCTCAGAGGAAGTAACCGTTGATTTTAGCGCCTCCGTCACATACCGGATGAGCACCCTTCCCTTCCTCTTCTTGGCCGGGCTGCTGTGTCTTCCTTCCGGCTTGCCGAAGAAAGTTGAGGAGGGTTCAGCGGCAACTGGGCTTTTACACAATGGACAGCCAGGGAAGGAAAGTAGTGGTCTGTGACAATGGAACCGGGGTAGGTTTGCATTTTCGGCTCGCTGCTTCACCGAGCTGCACCTCGCTTTAGATGGAGCCGAAATGTCGAACAATTTGCTGAAACAGGAAGTGGGGCTGTCAGCGTCTGAAGCTAGCTAGCCTGAACTGGGCGTGTAGCTTCGTTTCCAGCAAATTTTCATTCATCCGAAATCGCCTCGAAAATACCTCTCTGAGTTTCTGCAGTTGTCAAGTTTAGAGCTGAATTAGTGGCTATGACTGAAGCTCTCGTGTTGTTTAAAATCGCGGCTAATGGGAACTGTTCATCGTAACCAACGGTAGCTGAGCTAAAGCTGCTAGCTAAGTAGCCTGTCAGGTTAAACAGCTGGTTGTCTGCTAGCAGCGTCAGGGATTTATAGAGATTTACTCTACAAAAGCTCGTAATTTGCAGTTAAATTATTTTTGCTATTCATTTGGTGTGTTTATAATTTTAAACGAATAGATTTTTTGTATAAATTGCCATCAACAGCTAGGTGGAAGGCTATCTAGGCCGTGTCAGGTGAATAGAGGAACCTCCTGAATAGTCTTTGCTGCGACTTCGCCCAAAAAATATTACCTGGCGGCGGCTAGACAGGGTGAAAAACACACGAACGCAATCATGTTTTAACCGCTTTTCACACATTTTTTTTTTAATTGTTAGGTCCGTTGCTGTTGACAAGCATTTTAGGAAGTCGCCGGATACAGGAAATGCTAGCATGCGAACCTTCACTTATGTGGAAAAATACCTCCAAACATTAAAACCATAAATTTGTCACAGCGGTCGACCAGTGTTGGGTTTTTATTAGCCAATGAATATGTCAATCTTAAGGCGCATTTTTGCCATTTCATCCTAATTACTTCATACTCACACACATTAAAATCTTCGCTGTTTTAAAGGCAGACATTTGTGACAATTTATTTATGACCCTTAAACCTGGATCAGTTTTGTTTTTGATGCATTTAAATTTATTGCTGTACACCGACACAATCACAATTATATCTACCATTTATCAACAGAGTATGGTGATTTTCCCAACTAATTGATAAAGACGTTCTTTTTATTGCATTCTAGCTGACATCTTTGGTTGCTCAATTACAGGATAATTATGATTGTGCATATGTAAACCCTTGATGAATTAAAGATGCACCAGTCAGAAGGTCAGAGCTCAAACTCAGCTAATATTTCAACAATACTCTAATCGGTAATTCACAGGTCAAATAAAATCCTTAAAAATCAAGTAGTCTGGCTATATATGCTTTAATACACAGTAGTAGTTCTTTCATTTTTTGTTGGATTCAAAGCAATTTTTTTATTGTAGAACCTGCAACACATTTTTCAACTTTGCTTTTAATTTAAAGGAGTAAAAAGATTATAAGTTAGAAGATCAGAAAGTGGCATTTGCCAGAAAAAAAAAAGCTTAACTGGTTCAAAAACTAAATCTACATTCTCCATTGCAGCTTGGAAAATGACACAAATGTTTGATTAAAAGTATCTTATTACAAAATCTTTCAAACACATTGCAATATATCAAGTTTATTTAACAGTTTACTTTTTGTGTCGCCACACCTGAGCTGATTTCGGTGTATTTTCTGCCTCTTGAAATGCACAACGCACTCGACTTGCTAATCTTTGCCGAAACTCAGGAATGTGCTCACTGCACACACAGGTACCACGGTCTCATCTGGGACTTCCTTATCTAAACACAGTCAGCAGTCGAGGAGGATGTTGGCTCAGCGCGTTACTGACTAATAAGGCTTTTTTTGGATGTGAATTTTTCAATAGCTCTGTGTGAAGCCAGCAAAGAGAAAGAGAGAGAGAAAAAAAACCCAGCCATATGTCAGAGTTGAATAAAGAAGTCAAGAGGAAGTGAGAAGAGACTAAACCACAGTCGCTTATGTCACAGGCACATATTCTGAGTTCAGTGTGAGATGACTGACTTTTATATATAAAGCTGCCGATGCAGAGAGCTGTAAATCAGCACAAGAAATGACCTTATTTTAAAATCTTAGCTTTTCCTTGAAGCTGGTAAGGGAGGGTTGAACTAATTTCTCTACTTAAATATTGTGCTCCTAATTTAGAGGATTAAAGTGTGAACAGTTCTTATTTATTTATTTTGGTCCTTCATTTGTCTGTTACACAACTGAAACGAGTGCTTTGTGCACAGAAGCTAAATGTTGCAACAAGAGACCATGAAGATGGTTGTTACAAAATTGTTTGGAATATTTGGTCATTGTACTGATGGGGTAAAGTTGCACATTTAATTCTAAAGGGCAAGCTTATGGTCTCAACAATTTTATTTTGTGTCACTGGGTCTTGTTTGTCATACGAGTTTCATCGTATGAAGAGTTTATGTAAAAAAGCCACATTTTTCACCGCCTTCACTAAAGCTGCTTAAAGTTAGGAAAATACGAAATTGCAGTATTTATCTTGAGTATTATGATACAAATTATTTTTCTTATTTTCCATCGTAACAATGACCCAATTAGGAACTTGATCGTTAGCATGTGGGTCATGAAGATCACAAAGTGGGGCCATAAAGTACATTGAAAGCTTATCCGACTTACTAAATATAGTGTTAGCTTGCAGGATTTGAGTGGTTGCAACATAAAAGTTTGTGGAATACCAAATAATATTTGGTTCTTCGTGATTGTGATAATCCACATATTTATATTGTGATGACTTTGTTTTTAATGATTAAAAAAATAAAATCTCCCCAAACCCGACAAATTTACCTTCGTTTGAAAAGTGTAGGCAGCTTTTAGTTCTTTGAAACTCCAGTACCTTCCCATTAAATTAACTTTAATAAGAAAATCCCAACTTCAAAACCTTATAAGCCTTGGAGGTGCAGCCCACAAATTTCTCTTGGATATTTATGCAAGAAATCAAAAAAATGTTAAAGGTTTTGGTTTCATTCGCAAGATTTCTAGAGCTAACTTCTGGGTTGTATATGTCTGAAGCACTTTAATGCATCTGCTGATCACTTCCTCTTTCCTCTGGCCACTTTTTGCCTCTTGCAGTTTGTCAAGTGCGGCTATGCAGGCTCCAACTTCCCAGAGCACATCTTCCCTGCGCTTGTTGGGAGGCCCATCATCCGCTCCACAGCCAAAGTGGGAAACATTGAGATCAAGGTACGAAGTGGTTTATCTGACCAAAATCTTTTCTTTTTTTTTTTTCTTCTTTCTTAATATATTCCTTAAAATTCTTAGTAAAAGGACACGGTTTGTGTGAAAACCCCCACCTGTAAATCAGTTTTAGATATCAGGTGTTGTAAGTTCAGAGGTAATCAGTTTGGAGACACCAGAGGGTTCTTATTGACACCTGTCTTGACTTTTCTTCCTGTTTATTTTCCTTCATTCGTCTTTTGTTTTTTTTCCTACCTGTCTTGCCCTTTCTCCTCGTTCGTTCTCCCTCGGTGAAGTAGAATTCCCAGAAGATGGTAAGTTCAGGTTGTTGTGGGAGTCCTGTTCTTGCCTGCTGCGGATGGTTTTTAAATGTCATGCATAACTGAAAATGAGGAACCTGGTTTTTTCTTTTTTCTTTTTAAATTTAACACCTAATTTGTTTGCTGATTTCTTCTTTTGTGTGTGTGTGTGTTTGGGCCAAGTGAGTGGCAGGGAATAAGGAAGACATCCATCACTTTGTTAATGTACTCCCTTCTGCAGGCTGAGCGCGTTGGCAGAAATGCCTGCGATGAATCAGAGGCCAGCTGTTATCGATGGAGCGCTAAAAGAGATTTTGGACCGTTTCCATTTTTAGAGCCTCTGATCTCGTCGTGCGCCCTGACAGCCAAAACGCCCACCTCAACCCTGCTGCTGCTTTAAGCGGGAGAGAAATTTAAATGTCAGCTTAAGCTCTGGGTTCTCCCCGGTTACATGTTTGTCGGAACTGTAGTCATTTTAACGCAGCGTCCAGTCAGGAGCAGAAGAAGAAGTAGTAGAGTCCTCACTCGAGGACGCATGGCAGACAGCTGGGAGTCTGAGATGAGAGGACATCTGGTTTCCTTTAAAGACCACATCGAGGCGATGCCTGCGACTGGTATTTTGTTGATGCCAAAGCACACAGGATGAACCCATAAAATGGCTGCTTTCAGTCGGCTTTTGATGTCTCCAAGCAGAACGTGAGATGCTTGACTGTGTGGCTAACGCCGCGTTCTAACCCGGCAGCTGTGTACATTGCCAAGGTGGCCGTGCATGTGGATGGTTGGATGTGGGGGTCGAGGGGTGGTTTGCTATTGCCGAGGGGAAGTGGTTCCAGGTGTAAATGCATGGAAAAATGATGCTTTGTAGTGCATGCTGGGTAACAGAGTCCCAAGCTGAAAGGCTACAGGAACACATCTGTTTGCCAGTAGACAGATGGCGCAAGTTGTATAAGCTTTAGTCTTCAAGGAGGACCAGAACATAATAAAGTTACTGTATAGGGCTGCAACTAAGATTTATTTTAGTAATCAATTATTCTACTGATTAATCAGATTTTAAAAATTTGCTGAATTTTCGTTTAGTCACTTAAGCTGTTTTAAAACGCTATTAGAAATGCATTAAAAAGGTACAAATCAACAATTCAATTGCTTTTTTTTTTAAATAAGAAAACACATTTTATTTCCTAAAATGCAATAACAAAGCATTCCTTTAGTGAACACTTGATCATTTCTAGCAAAGGATGCATTTCCAGTAAAAAAAAAAAAAAAAAAAGGTACCGTCAACTAATCTGTTTGTGCTTTTGGATCAAAGTGCTTAATATATTTTCTCTCTAGAATTTGAACCAGGTGAAGCTAAAAATGCCACTTGAGGAGTTCTGGGTAGAACATATTTACAATGAAGGTGTCATCAAAATGTTTACCTTTTTGTACAGTTTTGTCTTAATTGCCTCTCTGACTGTGGAGTTCTTTCAGCAAAAGGCCATTTTTAGAGAACGTTGAGCGATTAATTGATTACTAAATTAATTGCCGATTATTTCAATAATCTATTAATTGCGATTAATACGCTTAATCACGATTAATTTGATTAATCGTTTCAGCCCTATTGGTTTTCAACTTGTCTGAGTGACACCAGACGATCCAAACGAGGAGCTTCATGAATCCTAAAGTATTCATCTCTGCTGTCTCCTTCCTCCAGGACTTGATGGTGGGAGACGAGGCCAGCGAGCTGCGCTCCATGCTGGAGGTGAACTACCCCATGGAGAACGGCATTGTCCGGAACTGGGATGACATGAAGCACCTTTGGGACTACACCTTCGGCCCGGAGAAGCTCAACATCGAGTCTCGCAACTGCAAGATCCTGCTGACCGAACCCCCCATGAACCCCACCAAAAACCGGGAGAAAATCATCGAGGTACAGCGACGCGTGTCTGTTTTGGAGCAGCTTACTTTGCCTGATTGAAGGGAGTTAAACAAGCTGTCACGGAGGATGCAATGTATTAAAAGCTTTGCAGAAGTGACACTGATATAAATTCTTGTAAATGATGATTTTAAAAAGCTAATGTTTGCATGTGCTGCTAGCTGTTTCTTATCAGACCGATACATTTGCTCGTCCTCCACGCAGGTGATGTTTGAGACCTACCAGTTTGCAGGAGTCTACATCGCTATCCAGGCTGTCCTGACACTGTATGCCCAGGGTAAGGTTTTCATGCCATGGTTGAAGGTTTATACCATCAATCTGTAACTTTTACAACCCAAAGGGCAATTTTTTACTGTCAGTCCAGCTAAATGAAACTGGTTTGGAGCCACAGTTGTTACATGATTTTTTTTTTTTTTTAAAGACAACTCTCATAACATTTGGTCAATATCTACTCAAGGTAGTTTGTTGTTTTTATTAAAGAATCGCTATTTCAATTCTGTCTTTAGGTTTTGAAATAACAAAAACACATCTACATTTGCTAGTAGAGCACTTCTTTTATGAATTCTGTATTTGTGGAAATATTTTTTTTTTGTTTTAAACCTAATGATAAGAAATGTATCTTTAAAGGTACCGACAGTATTTTTTTTTTTGAGTCACTTTGTTCTAGAAATTCATTGCAATTATTCAATAACAAACACCCTGCTATTTGTTTTGTCCAAAGTTGTTAAGGGCCGTTGTAGAAGGCTCCGTAGCTGCAGGTTGCAGATCCCTGGTTTAATCAAACGATTACTGTCTTATGATGCCTTTTCTTACTTGTTCAACAATATTTCACTCCCATATTTCTGCTGAATTAAATCAATCATGTCTTCATGTAAGAAGATTTTGTCTAACAAAAATCTTAATTCTTGCTTAAAAATTGGATCTTAAACAATGAGTCTTTTAAATGACAAACTGTTAGAAAAGCCAATAGTTGATTTGATTTATTCCTGTATTAGACTTCCCTTATGTCCTCTCCCTTCATCTAAGGCATACATGACCAGTGTTGGCTATAAAAGCATCACCTATTATCATTACACTAACAAGTGTGATGAACAGTTTTAGGGTTTGATGAGGTCTCCTGCACTCTAATGGGTGGAGTTTCATACAGTGGAGGAGATATTTTCCCACACTCATTCCAGTACGAGCCAGTTTTGGTGCCCTGCCCACTACAGAAAAATTCTTCTGCTAAATTATAGTACATTAATACATAGTCCTATATATCAACAGGTATGAATTGATACATTGTAGGTTTAATATGTCCCCTGTCCAATAGTTCTATATTGTTTCCAAAAATCTACAATAACTTCATGACTTTCAAATACTTCAATATTGTTTATATGTATTTTAAAAAATCCCCAAAATGATAGTACAACTCACCTGCTTATGAGTTTTATTATAAAGTATGTTTGAAAAACATATGTGGGGGGGGGGATAAAAAATCATTGGGCCCCCCAAAAAATTTGCCGCCCTGGGCAACTGCCCACATAAGCCCTTTTTGCCCTATTTTTGTATCTTTAACCAGTTGATTGGTGCAGCTCTTAGCTTGTATCACCCCATATGTATGCACAATTCATATATGAGAGTGTTATAGAGCAGTTAAACTTGGATGTAATGTTTTTGCTCTAAGATGTCAACCTTTCTCTGTATAATCTTAAAATGCTTTTGGAGATTTAATTCATTTGCACGAATCCCGATAATTAAGATGTTGGTATTATTTAATGTTTTTGTTTCTCCACTCAACAAGTCTGTCCCCCTTCGTCATAAATCACTTCTCTGATCAACATTTACTCAGGGAATAAATAATAACCTGCCCTGCTTGCTTGTGCCAGGCCTTCTGACTGGTGTGGTGGTGGACTCGGGCGATGGTGTGACACACATCTGTCCAGTGTATGAGGGTTTCAGTCTGCCCCACCTGACACGACGTCTGGACATCGCAGGCAGGGACATCACCCGCTACCTCATAAAGGTATACGGTCTCCAAGGAAGACGGAAAAAAAAATAGCTTTACTGCCCTGATTTGATCTAATCCAGCTTCCCTCTCCCTATTTTGTTTGCTGCTTCTTTCTCTGGATTTAGCTGCTGTTGTTGAGGGGCTACGCCTTCAACCATTCTGCAGACTTTGAGACGGTTCGCATGATGAAGGAGAAGCTGTGCTACGTGGGCTACAACATCGAGCAGGAGCAGAAGCTGGCTCTGGAGACCACTGTGTTGGTGGAGTCTTATACGGTACATCTGCACTTATTCATGATTTTTGTGCAATTGGTCTAACTTCCTTTGTGATGTCACTTGATAAACTCCTGAAATGGAGTTGAAGGTGTATTTCACAGACCTTATTGCGTAACCAGTGGCCTGCATTGGTTAGAAAGGGGTAACTTCTGGTTCAGCTGGTTCACTTCTATATATGGAGAAAAGGAAGTGCTGTGGTGAGAAATTGCACCATTTATTTTCTTTATTCAATACAGGAGTTGCATTCTTCATATTCAACCGCTACAAACGTTCTTAAACAAATCGCTTTAAAATATCTGTGCTTGTATCGTCTTCTCACAATTCTACGTTATTTAATTCTGCTGGAATTTCACTTCCACTGAATAGATTTGGAATGAAAGTTTTTTTTTCTTAACTTGTGTGAAAGTTACTTCTTTAGCTCATTTTTCTATATTTAGTGTCTCTATGAATAAGATTTTCTCTATAGGGAACTTTTCATATACTCAAATTAATTCAGAGAAGTTAAAACTAAAGAACAAACATAGTCTGCAGTCACACCATAATAGGTTAATAAAATAATAGTAATTATTAGACGGCTAAAATAAAATGTCTGCAAATGTGGAACTGAGGAAACGGTCATAAAAAAGGGAACAACAGAGGATATGAGAACACACAGAAATCTAAAAAAAAAAAACATAAAATTGCATTTCATTTGACATCTAAAATGGTAAAAAATAAATAAATACTTTAATAAGATGGGTAATATTGAAGGGCAATAAAATGAAAAATGCTACAGAACCAAGCCAGAA
The DNA here is from genome assembly GCF_001443285.1 of Poecilia latipinna. Lineage (NCBI taxonomy): Eukaryota > Metazoa > Chordata > Actinopteri > Cyprinodontiformes > Poeciliidae > Poecilia > Poecilia latipinna. The sequence goes on along the minus strand of NW_015112654.1, from coordinate 273,556 downwards.
ACTTTTTTTTTTTCTTCTGGCTCAGCTAAACCCCTCAGTAGTCCTGTAGAGCAGGTTTTCAGCTCAGTAAGTCGGGGCAGTTGACTGGATCCGTCATTACTAAATCACTGCAGGTGTCACCACTTGTTGGAGACAAGACAAGGGTGCAGCTTTAATATCTAGCAACTTTACAGACAAATCAGTATCAGCCAAAATCGGATTCGTCAAGTCAGGCGTTTTAGAGGTTGGTGATGGAATAGAAAACAAATTCTTTGATATCCAACAGTAAAACAACAACAAAGAGAACAACTTATAAAATATATCCACAATAAGAAAGAGTAAACTGTAGAAAAACATTTCACTTGTAGACAGCATGTAACCGTCTGTGTGGATCGTCCACCTCCAGGTGTCTAGAATAGAACTTGCATACAGATTTTCAGTCGCTTGTAAAACAAAAGTGACAAACTGGAACATCTGCATTCTCCAGGCCTGAGGTATCCCTGCCAGTGAAAACACACCCCTTCGGGAGGGGAACATCAACGTCTAGTCTACTTCTTTAATCTAAAATAATTTCTTCCCATACTCCACACACCAACTGAAGCTTCACGTTGCCACATAGCGCATCATAATCAAAGAAATCGTCTCAAAGGTTTCCTTATGAAGTACCGAAACTAGCAGGTTATTAAAATATCAGCAGCAAGCTGGAGGGACTGCCACATGGCCGTAGTCGGCTGCCTAATGGTGGGGTAGTGCTGTTTTCTCTGGGTCTCAAACATCTGGGCGTGCAGCTCTCCGCCATCAGCCTTGCTTTTCTTTCCGAGGTTCTTTTTCCCCCCTCTGGAAAGGGGAACCGCAGAATCTAAACGTCTGTGTTCCTGCACGCCTTTTTGAGCTCATGTTGTGTCTCGGCGCTCACTGTGACCATGTGTGTGTGTTATGGTTGGTGTAGGCGAGTCGGCGCGCAAGGCGCACCGAAACAAGGAGGGCAATGTGACTGTGGCCGAAGGGCTGCAGAACTGTGCGTGACATCATTTCCTGTGCAGCCACTTTGTGGCAGCGGCTGGGCTCCACTTCCTCCCACTGCTCTCTACTCAATGAAGCCTTTTTTTTTTCCCCCCTAACACTTGAACACATTGGCTCAACATGGCTTAGAGTTCACAGTTTCTGTGGCTGCTCATTATCTGCACTCATTAGAGAATGTTGATGTCCAAATTAGGGAAAACAGTATTTCCAAATGGTTTGGGGAAGGTTCTACTTTGTTCAGAACCATTTTGGTAATGTTGTACCTTAACCTGGAATCGCACCCCAAGGCGCTCTACCAACATCTCCTCTTTTCATCTCATTCCCTCCCACACGTTTCCAGCTGCCAGATGGCCGTGTGATCAAGGTGGGAGGAGAGCGCTTTGAGGCCCCTGAGGCTCTGTTCCAGCCCCACCTCATCAACGTGGAGGGCGTCGGAGTGGCCGAGCTCCTCTTCAACACCATCCAGGCCGCTGACATAGACACCAGGTGAGACCCAAGAGTCCAATACGCCATTGCAACCTATATCTCTTGATCTTTACTGTCAGGTAAAGTCAGTTTCTTCCTTCTTTTTTTTTAAACCAATGACGTGGTCACTGAGAGGATGTCAATCTGTGTTTGAAGTGAATCTCGAATGTTTTAAGACTTTAAGGCTATACTCACCCGAGGACGATGGGTTCTCAAGTCTCATTCAATGTCATCCATCTTCCCTCCGGTCAGGCCTGAGTTCTACAAACACATCGTGTTGTCGGGAGGATCCACCATGTACCCAGGGCTGCCGTCCCGACTGGAGAGGGAACTGAAGCAGCTGTACTTGGAGCGCGTGCTCAAGGGAGACGTGGACAAACTTTCGGTGAGAGACCAACCCTCACATCTTTCCCCTAAACTGACTGTGTGACCTAAAACTGTCTGGATGTGGCAGGAAGAGGAGAAACCATTGCAATGATTTTATATCACAATCAGTTGAGTTGCAAACACTTAATCTCTTTTTAAAGGAAATGCAACTTTTAGGTTCAGGTTTTATTCTCTGAAATTAGACATCCAGAGATCAGATTAGTCTTACTGGAGCTTCAAACAAGTGGAAAAAGGTTTAGGTGTTTATTTTAGTCTGAGTTTTAAAGAAACTCAGACTATTTTATCTCCCAGAAGTTTGCAAAACAGATTATTACGATTTTGTATTTTTGATGCTGTGTACATAACCAACCACCAGGTGGTGCCAAAAGTGTAAAAGACTTTCATCTTTGTGATTCCTATGAGTTTCACTTTACTGTCCTAATCCAGTCCTATATTTTACATTGAACTTCAGCTGTAAATGGCAGCTGTTTGATTTATATCCTTTAATATGAGCAATGAAATGAAGAAAACCATATCGTCACAGTAAAAAAACCCAAAAAAATAAAACATCTGTCTTGAGTTTTGACAATTCAGAGAACAGAAAGTTTAGTTGGGTTGTTAAATGATCTTGAAATGAGGTGAAAGTAACCTTGTATTCTTATTTATTTGTTCACTTAATGCTATGATTTGTATTATAGGGTTACCTCTTGTATGCCATACACTATTAAAATATATACTTTTTGTTTCATCTGAGATTTTCTGGAGAAAGTAAGAAATTGTGTTTAAAAAAAGTATTCCTTATTTAACTATCGGAACAATAAAAATAAATGACAGCTTTTATCTTTAATTTTTTTTTTTACTTTTATTTGTACGGCTTCTTATTGAGATCCAAGATCTCATTTACAAAAGAGACAAGAATTACAAACAAGAAAAAAGCAATTAAGATATTTGGCTGTTAAATAAGAATAAAATATGAGCTCAAACAATAGTGAGTTTCATAATATTTCTCTTTTTGTCTTAAAATAAATATTAATGAAATTTACCTTTTGAGCTAGTGTCAGGAAATCCAAAAATAAAGTTAAAGAAGAATAATTTAAAAAAAAATAAATTTTTTTCAAATGTAACATTTTCAGCCTTGCATATATGAAACAGAAATTAGAAAACTGGAACAAAAACTTAACTAAGTCAAGACAAAAATGTTCTATTAACAATTTGTGAAGTATAAAGATTGATAAAACCTCACAGATCTTTGTACTGAAATTTCCCTCTTATAGGAAATGCAGGAAGAATCTGGTTGTCAGAAAATATAGCAAAATCTTTTTTTTTTTTTTTTTTTTTTTTTTTAAAAAGCACAACCATATTTTGAGTTGTAAACTATAGATTCTGTTAAGTTTTTGCTCTGATCAATAAACTACAAGCTTTGCTTTTCACCCTACTGAGAGGAAACTGGGTTGTTCCTCCAGTGTTTTGGAGTCTTTTAATCTTTCATAACCTGACTGACTTGATCTCAATCTAACCTTCGATGTGAGGAAGCTCCTGACACGTTTTACACATTTGATGTGTAATAACTCTACAAAGCATCTGTGTTTCAGATCGTTTCAGTTCGCGTCACATTAGGCTTTGAAACATTTCCCAGGAAATGAATGTAACCAACGAGCAGGAAGGAAAACATTATGAACACTTTTTATTGTATAAAAGCCGACTCCAGAAAGCGTCATTAGCACTGCAGCCTGCAGGATTTAATATTGAGACTGACGTGTCATGCACCAAATAAAATTTACAAGGTAATAACTTATATAAATATTATGTTCGGAGTTTGTGTCCCCCCATAGCCAAAAAAAATACTGTTGTGGTTCGCTGCTTCAACTTTTTTTTTTTTTTTTTTTTTTTTTTTTTCTTTGAATATGAAGTGTCACTACTCTTGTGAAGTTGATGCATAAATATTCAGGACAAAGTTCTGATGTTGCCACTTTTTTTTATTTTGTTATATATATATATATATATATATATATATATATATATATATATCTTTAGTGGGGTTTTTTTGTCCTACTTTGTGTCTTAAAAGCTGCTTTTAGTCTAGGTAATTTGTGAAATTTTAAATATGAAAATGGAGAAATTTCAAGATACGTTTTTTTTATGTATATGAAAAGATATCAGTTTTCTCTCTCTTCATCTGTCCATCTTTCGATCTATCCAGCTCTCTCTCAATCAGTCCGTTTATTTAGCTTTCTTTTCTGCTGTATATTCACAGAAACTTAAAGGTAATTCAGAAAATTAGTGGGAAATTTGAATCTGAAAAAATCTGGAATTTAAGAATGGGGGGGAAAAAGATGTGTAGGAACTCTTGACTACTGTTTTTACTGCTGGGTTTGTCTTTCAACATCTGAATTTAGGAGCAGGATTGCGAGAAGATAAACTGAGAGGAACCTCAAGGTCGTACTATAAAAACGTTGAGTCTGTAAATGCAAACTAGCTTGATTTTAATCATGGTAACTACTCGTTTTGTGGCACAAATCCTGATCCCGGGAACAAAAACGTATCTTCATCCACGGCAGAGGCCGGTTGGGTCTTTGATCCCGATCTCCCTCGCCGCGCGGATCAGAGAAACCACGAAGGCCTTCGCTGGGGAACACGCTGTTGTGTTGTAAACTTATTATAACTCCCTCTGCGTTCCCCTTGTCGTGCAGAAATTTAAGATCCGGATTGAGGATCCTCCCAGGCGAAAGCACATGGTGTTCCTGGGTGGAGCGGTGCTGGCCGACATCATGAAGGACAAGGACAACTTCTGGCTGACCCGGGAGGAGTACCAGGAGAAAGGAGTCCGCGTGCTGGAAAAACTCGGAGTCACCGTCAGATAAAGCACCGGGACGGACAGAACAGCCGCACACCTGAAAACACAGATTCACAAACACACATTTCCTCCATTCGCCCTTATTGCAGAGTTTATATCTATTTATCCCTCTTTTTTTTTCTTTTTCCTAAATGTATCAGCTGCTCTTGAATTTTCCTCAAACATCTGAAAGTATCAAGAGTTTACCTCTCTCTCTTCCCCTTCCTCTTCTCTTCTCTCCTCCTTCCTCTTTTCCTTTCTTCTCCTGTTCGAGGATTGGCTCAAAACTGGTCTAGGAAGCCTCCCACAACCCCGCGAAGTAACTTCCTGCTTCGTGATTTGAAATGTTTTATTTTTACTGTGTTTTTGTTTGTTTTTTTCCATGGTGGAGATGCTCACCTGGTAAATGGGTCATTCCACCAGCTTCAGGCCTTTTAGGAGGATTAAAACGATGCAAAGTCTCAAACTCATAACGTCGCATTCACAGCCCATCACAAACAGCCACGGCCGCTTTCAGCATCTGTTATAGGCGAGCGCGAACTGATCACATTTTTTTTTTTTAATATATATATATATAAATATATATATAAATGACATGTTTTCTGGGTGAGGGGTTATGGCTCTGCTCTTCTGTGGCTGGATTCTTAAGTTCTACTTTACTGTTTTTTTTTGTGTGTGTTTTTTTTCATGAATTTCCTCCTGGTGTTGTGCATTGACCCATTGGAAATGGAATGCACAGAGTGACACATTCTTGCGCTTTTTTCTTAGATTTCTTGTTCTTTTTTTATTTTATATATATATATATATATATATATATAAAAAAAAGAAATTAATGGTTGATTCATAAAGGGACAGAAAAAGTGAAAGCCCCTAAGCTTGACAGAGTTTGTGACGGTACGTTTTGGGGTTAGTTGTGGGAGGGGAAACGGTTAATAAGAAGTGGGAAGGAGTGAGTATTTGTTAATTTCTACCTTCTCTTTAGATGTAAATCTCGAATGGATACGAGTGGCCACCGCCGCGTCGCAGGCAGGTTGAGCGGTCATTGAAGCTGGAAAATATCACAATATCTGAGAAAAAGGAAACGTATTTAAGTTCTCCAGGCTCCAGCGGTTTGACGCGTTACTGGAGGCACTTCTATTTCGGGTATGAAAAATGTGTACCGTTATTATTATAATTTTTTTTTTCTTCCCCCTCTTTCCATGAACGTCTTATCCAGTGCCAAGTGCAGTTATTGTTAACTGGATCTCATGTTTTAATGTCTTTCTTTTTTGTCAATTTTTTTGTTTTTATTTTCCTGTGTCGTTCATAGCATAACTGCCTAACGCTGATTTAAATAAAAGTGATTTATAATGATGGCTGTGTGGGTCTCTTCACAATTTCTATGCCCGTTTACAGGTGTAGAAATTTCACCCTAAAAGATTTTAATTTAATTTCTTAAATTGTTGGATGCCAGACGGGTTACTTAGAGGGATTCATTACACTCACTCACAGACCGCGGGGGGCGGGGGGAGAGACGGAGGCTCATCCACGGAGGACCGGGATGTGTGTGCGGCGACCAGAAGGAGGAAGAGGAAATGGAACAGTGGCGGAGGCAGTGGCGCCATCAGAGGAAGAGACTCTTTCCGTGCCTGAAATAAAGATCTCACCCCAGACTCTTCCGGCCTTGTTCTGTTTTAATCCCCTGACACGCAGCACTTCCCTCGTAACCTTGAACTGGTACCTACATGTCCGAGTGCCAACTGAGACATTCCAAACGGGTTTGGTATGAGACCTGCTATAGGGTCAAACTCGACTTGATAAAAGCGTTCAGTAGGCATAGGTCAATGGTCATTTACAAATAACTGATATAATCAGGTAGTTTAAAAAAAGGGACTGTAAGCTGGCTAATTAGTTATTTTAAAATGGTGTTGCTAATTGTGGTTGTGACTCCTTTAGCATTCAGTGGCTATTTTCTGGTGACTTTGTTTTTAGCCTGGTTGTAAACCAGTCCCTTGTTCTATGCTTTTCTTGAGAAACAGTGGCTTACTGTAGTGGTCTCTCAAGTTTATTTTCTTTAAATATGAACTCTTACCCAATTGCTAATGTCTGGCCATGTAATGCGCCAGTTTGACGGTATGAAGCTTGCTGGAAATCGCCTGAGCTGTAAACGACCATCCTCCACTGCAAAGAGAGAAGAGCTAGCTGAACAAGATGGCTGAATGTTAATTCTTTATGGGGCCAACACTGACTAAATGACTTTATTCACTTCCTCTGCTGCCATTGCTCAAACTACAGGCAGAATTCAACTCTAAAACACCGCAGAAAAACATCAATCAACTCGACTAAAGATAAACACGTGGATAAGTTTCTCTAGATCTTCCTTAATTAGTCCTCTACTCTTGGGAATGTTCTTCAGGTGGTAGAAGACCGACTTTATAACTGTCTTTATGTGATTTCTGGCCTGATCTCTAGTTTCTAGCTGTAATAACTGAAGCTGTGTGTTGACTCTAGTTCGCTCCTTTTTAGGTCCAAAGATAACTTAAGTTTTGTTTCTGTTCAGCTGGAGAAAGTTGTGGCACATTCACACATTTATCAGTTCTAAGCATTTCTTCAGTGCTTCTATGGGGTTTGGAGTCACCTGGTGACATCATAATGCAGAGTTGTGTTTAGCTCAGTGCTAAACACAACGTAGCACATTGAGCTACATGTAACTGATGCCGTCACTAGCAGCTTGCTAGCTGTAGTTTTTAATTAGTATTACCTCAATATGAGAGACTGGTGGTTTTGCTTTAGTTTCCACACAATGACTCTGCTATTAACCTGAAAGACCTCCAGTTATTTTGTTTGTGTGAAAGGAAATGTTGCATCTTTCTTTCAGTCAGTTGACTTGCAGTGGACAGCAGCAGGTGCACTGCAGGTGAGCTAAACTCCAAGGGGGAAAAAACTTTCTCTGGAACCTCAATGGAAGGATTTTAAATAGTAAAGAAAACAACAACTGTTGAATATTAGTGGCTTTGAAGTAAAAGCTTTAAATATATCATAAAAGGACTCGATCGCCATATGAAGCTTACCAAGGAAATTTTTTTTTTTTTTCCATGACATGGAAGTACACTCGAATATCAACAGAATAAAAAGTTTCCCTTTTATGCACTGAAGTACTTACATGTCTGCAAGTCTGGATTTGACCTGTGTTATACGCCGACATTACTGAAAAGGCTTTGTTTCAGTAACTCAAGACTCGTAAAAACTGTTGATGCCAAAGTATGTCTTCACCAGCCAAACATCCGCTTTTGTTTTGTTTTTTTTTTCTTTTCATGTTTTCAAGGACAAATTGGAGTCGAGTACATTCACTCCTCGGTTTTAAAGTTGCATTTGCTCGAACTCCAATGAGCTAGACTTGATAGAGTAACAATAGGCCAGAATGTTGCAGCTCTCTTCAAGCCATACTAAACCCAAATACCCAAGATTTAAGAAAAAAAAAAAAAAAAGAAAATCAAAATCCTTCCCTATCTTTGGAGTCAACTCCACGGTCGCCTCATTTCTGTAAACTGTGGTGGGAAGTGAACGCCGGTGCTTGGTGCACCCGGAGAGGGGCCATGTTGACCCCATTACACAGGCAGATATCTTAAATGTTTGCACATGTGGACTGTGATGCTGTTTGCAGCCGTTGAGCTGCTTAGCAGGCCCCCAAAAGCCCTGAGGGACCCTCTCTTTCTCTTCTCTTTGCTCTCCCTCCCCCTTCCTTCTTTCTCCCTCTTTTTCTCTCTCCTTTCCTCTCTCTCTCTCCCTCTCTCTCTCTCCCGGGCTCCATCATTATCGCCCACATGCTTTTCCAGAGACATCCTGAGTGAAACGGCTCGACGGCTTCGATGGCTATCACATGTTCCTGCTGAGGAGGGAGGCAGCTGTGAAAAACACATCTTGAGACGAACGTTTGCACGTTCGAACGTTTGAACGTTTTCTGTAACGTTTTAGTTTTTTTTTTTTTTTTTTTTTTTTTTTTTTAAAATCTGCCAAATTTTAAATTTTTTTATTTTGATTTCTTAATAATAACTCTTATGTCATTTTTTAC